>NC_133453.1:105604456-105709456 GCF_048565385.1 Saimiri boliviensis | reverse complement strand
ACTTTATGCCAAGTCCAAGCAGCCAGTCACCAAGGGCCACATACGGTATCATCCCATTTATATGAAATGCCCAGATGGAAAAATCCAGAGAGACAGGGAGCAGATTACTGGTTACCTAGTGCTGGGGGTGGAAGGAAGAATTGGGAGGGGTGATGACCAAGGATAGCAGGGTTCCTTGTTGGGGAAATGAAAATGTTCTAAAATCAATTGTGGTGACGGATGCACCATTCTGTGAGTATACAAAGAGCCACTGATGTTGACATCTTATTTGTTTGTTTGTTTGGAGACAGTCTCAGTTGCCCAAGCTGGAGTGCTGTGGTATGATCTTGACTCACTGCAACCTACACCTCCCGGGTTCAAGAGATTCTTCTGCCTCAGCCACCCGAGTAGCTAGGATTATAGGCATGGGCCACCACACCTAATTTTTTTTGTTTTTTGAGACAGAGTCTGGCTCTGTCACTGAGGCTGGAGTGCAATGGTGCGATCTCGGCTCACTGCAACCTCTACCTCCTGGGTTCAGGCAATTCTTCTGCCTCGACTAACTGAGTAGCTGAGATTACAGGCATGCACCACCATGTCCAGCTAATGTTTTTTGTATTTTTAGTAGAGACGAGGTTTCACCATGTTGACCAGGATGGTCTCGACCTCTTGACCTCGTGATCCACCCACCTCAGCCTCCCAAAGTGCTGGGATTACAGGCTTGAGCCACCGCGCCTGGCCATCTGCCTTCCACTTTCAAGCTATTCTCCTGCCTCAGCCTCCTGTGTAGCTGGGATTACAGGCACCAGCACCACATTGGGCTACTTTTTTGTATTTTTAGAAGAGATGGGGTTTCACCATGTTGGCCAAATTTGGTCTCGAACTCCTGACTTCAGGTGATCTACCCACATTGGCATCCCAAAATGCTGGGATTACAGATCTGAGCCACAGTATCCGACTCCATAAGGTAAATTTATATTTACCTTTTAAGAAACTGCCAAACTGTCTTTTGGAGTGGCCATGCTGTCTTATGTTCCCCCAGCATGTGTAAAGGCTCCATTTCCACACACCCCAACTTGATATTGATAGTAACATCTTTTTGTTTTTTGAGATGGAGGTTCACTCTGTCACCCAGGCTGGAGTGCAGTGGTGCAATCTCTGCTCACTGCAATGTATGCCTGCTGGATCAAGCAATTCTCCGGCCTCAGTCTCTTGAGTAGCTGGAACTCCAGATGCAGGTCACCATGTTTGGCTAATTTTTTTGTATTTTTAGTAGAAACAGAGTTTCACTATGCTGCTCAGGCTGGTCTTGAACTCCTGACCTTGTGATCTGCCCACCTTGGCCTCCCAAAGTGCTGAGATTACAGGTGTGAGCCACCACATCTGGCCGTGACATCTTTTTAATGTTGAATCTTCTCGATAACATGTGCAACCATGGCTTTCTTTGCATTCAAAGTGTTTCATTGAAAGATTTCTTCATATGGATGGTGTGTGCATATTTTTGCATATTTATTTCTGAGAGTTTTGTTTTTGTTTGGGGGGGTGCTGTTGCAAATGGGATGTTTTCTTCTCTTTTCTAACTGCTTGTTTGTACATAGGAAGACTGTCAGAGGCTAGGTGTGGTGGCTCAGGCCTGTCATCCTAGCACTTTGGGAGCCTGAGGTAGAAGGATTGCTTGAGCCCAGAAGTTTGAGACCAGCCTGGGCAGCATAATAAGACCCCATCTCTATTTATTTATTTATTTTGAGACAGGGTCTTGCTCTGTCGCCCAGGCTGGAGTGCAGTAGTGCAGTTCCAGCTCACTGCAGCCTCCACCTCCCAGGTTCAAGCAATTCTCATGCCTCAGCCTCCTGAGTACCTGGTATGACAGGTGTGTTTCACCACACGTGGCTAATTTTTGTATTATTAGTAGAGTCAGGGTTTTGCCATGTTGGCCAGGCTAGTATCAAACTCCTGGCCTCAAGCAATCCACCTGCCTTGGTCTCCCAAAGTGCTGGAATTACAGGCATGAGCTGTGCCTGGCCCCATCTCTATAGTTTAAAAATTAAGAAAAAGGAAGGCTGTTTAGTATATTCCTTTGTACCTTACTCCTTAGCAAAATCTGTCTGCCTCATTTTTCAGAGTAAATATAACTATTCCACCTTCTGCTTTTCTCTTTAGTGTCTTACTTTCCTCGCCTAGTTGCATCAGCTAGGGCCTCCAGAATAATAGTGGTAGCAGAGGGCATTCTTTTGTTCCAAAGGTTGATGGACACTTCTATCGCTTCCATGCCTTACAAATGATGCTGGGCTTTGACTTGATGGGTGTGTTTCTGAGTTTAATTTTCTTTATTGTGTGTAATTTAAGGAAGTATCCCTCTTTCTAATTTGATGTTTCTTTTTTAAATTTTGTAGTAAATTTTTCAAATGCCTTTTCAACATCTATGATGATTATGATTTCCAACATATTAATATAAATAAAATGAAAAGTTCTAATTTTGAGCCATCCTTTTCACACTGTACGAGTCTCTCTTGGTTTAGGTAAGTTTTTTTTTTAAGCCCCAGGGGGGTTTATTTGCTAATATTTTATTTTGGATTTTCATATATTTTCTGTAAATCTCTTGGTTTTTTTTTTTTTTTTGAGATAGGGCCTTGCTCTGATGCCCGGGCTGGAGTGCAGTGATGTGATCACAGTGTATTGTAATTTTAAACTCCTGGGCTCAAGTGATCCTCCTGCCTCAGCCTTCTGGATAGCTGACACTGCAGGCATGTGCCACCATGCCTGGCTAATTTTTAGTTTTCATGGAGACAGAGCCTTGCTATGTTGTCTAGGCTGCAGTTCAGTGTACATTGTAGATGTGAATATTTATTGGTCTTTCTGCTGGAATCATTCCCTCTCCCATCTGTTTGTCTTTAAATTCTGGGCATGCACACACACTCCACCCACACATCTTAACTGCAAAATATTGATGTTGTCCAACCTGCCTTGAGAAGGGAGAACTATTTTCCCTCTTTGTATCTCTGCAGGTGTCCAGTCCACTGCTGTGTTTTTGATTAATACTTGACGCACAGAGTATGGGAGGCAGGAAGGGAAGGCTTCTGCATTTCCTTTGTGGACCCAATATCATGGATCCATTAAGCATATTGGGAAACCAGCAGATCAGGTGGCTGCACACTCTAGTTGCCTCTGACTCTGAATTGCTCAGGGCCCCCTGAGTGCCAGTGATTTGCCTTTCTTTGTGAGTTGTCTCTTCACTCATACTCCTAGACTGAGTTCCCCAAAACAGTGGCTAGCACTGTAACAGTTGTGGGTGCATATCTGATCTTGCATGACCTGATTTACAGGGTATTTTGAACAGGAGCTACCTATTATGGTTTGGGATATGGCTAAAGTTTACTTGACTTCCTTTCATAAAGTAACTGGTAGAATATGTGACATAAGGCTATTATTGCAAAAGCAGAAGTGGTGGGGGGTGATTGAGCTTGGGCAGCATTGGGAGGCAGACAGGCCCGAATCAGCACCGTCCTGGCCATTTGTAGGTTATATGACCTTGGGGGAATCCCCTCAACTCTCTGAGTCTTTGTTTCTTCCCTCACTAAGGAGATCATCCATTCCTCATTGGACTATTGTAAGGCTTAAGATCAAACATCTTTCAAGGCACTCAGAGCAGTGCCTGGGCTTGGGGTCTTCAGACTGTAACCATAGCAAACACTCAGATCTCAGCCACCCTCCCTTCTCTTCCTCCAGTGTGGGAATGTGGAGGACCAACCTTCTCATTCCCATTTGCCCTGGAGTTCTTTCTTCTGAACTTCATCTAGCACCTGCTGTGCACCAGGAATTCATGGGTGGGGAGGTCAGGGACAGCCAAGTCTGGCATCTGGCCTTCAGCTTGCCTCAGTCCCCGTGGCTGACACCTGGCCCTTTGCTCTAGAATCTGGACCCTACAATCTCCAGAGACATATTCCTGGATTCTGCTAGCTGTATTTTCAGTTGAAAACTGAAAGAAAAAGATTATGTTCCAAAAGAAATTTAAAAAACTTTAAATGCTCTAGCCTGGGGGCCCAAATTCTCAGGTGCCTCAATCAAAACAGAGGTCCTCCAAAGCATTCAGTCCCAGTGTGTCTATCCCAAAGACAGCAG
This sequence comes from Saimiri boliviensis, assembly GCF_048565385.1. Lineage (NCBI taxonomy): Eukaryota > Metazoa > Chordata > Mammalia > Primates > Cebidae > Saimiri > Saimiri boliviensis. The sequence goes on along the minus strand of NC_133453.1, from coordinate 105,705,358 downwards.
CTCTCTGCCTGGGCTTCTGAAGAGCTGTCAGTTCCCCTCAAAGAACGTCCTGCCTCAGGAGACTCCTGGATCAGGCAAGGAATGCTAGGACCAGGCAGCTGAGAACCTGGCTTCCTGTCCCCCCTCACACAGTCAGCGTTCTGAAGTGATGGCTTCCCACGTGGCTGTTGAATAAGTGAATAAATACCTTGGGCATGAACAGGAGGCAGGTCGAGCTCTCTCTGCAGGGCTGGGACTCACTGGTTGTGCTGTCTCTTGGTTTACAGTGGAAATGTGGAGGAAGAGGGGGAATTACCCAAACCAGTGGGAGTTTCATGTCCTCAGAAGTATTTTGAGTGCAAAGGCAAACAGCTCTTCTTCCCTGCATTTGAAGCACATGCTGTTCTGAGTTTCCCGGCATTCCATGCTGGTTATTCTGTTCCAGCCAAGAATCTCGCCCTTATCAAGGAGCTGGAATTAGAGTAGAAGGTGAAGGAGTTTGAAGTCTTTGGCAGCCTAGTGCTGGCTTAGACAAAATCTCAAACTGGAGAGAAGAGAGAAGAGAGGTAAGGCCAGGCTATGGGCCCCAGAGGAGAGGGGCCCCTGCTGTTTCCTGGAATAAATTATGCTGGGGCCCCTATTATAGCCCCTGGCCCTCCTTATTAAAAGGACAACTCTCCATCCACTTCCACCCTTCTCCCTCTCCCCTTTCTGTAAGAGCATGAGGGATGGGTCGATGAGTCCCTACACCTGCCAGGCCTTTTCAGGCAGTGGTGTTAGGCCCAGCATGCTGAGTTCCTAGGAACTTGAACAAGCATCTGTGGAGCACTCACTCCATGTCAGGCTCTGCCACCAGCACCCTGGAGACAGAAGACCAAGACATACTTCCCAGCCCAGGGGAGGGTGGAACCTTAGCACACGATGCATTGAGAGCTCAGGATGCATCCAAACCAAAGTGCAGGCTAAAAGGAACTCTCACTGTGTGGGTGGGATCTTCAATAAAGCTTGCAGTGGAGGCTGCTCTACTGTTTCCCCATCAAGTGTGGTGGGCAAGGGCACAGACTGGACACTCAGAGCTACCAGGGTAAGGAATCACTCTTCTATCCCTCATCTGCTAGGAGAACTGTTTAAAAGATGGGATTTATTTAATATTTTTGAGATGGAGTCTCACCCTGTCACCCAGGCTAGAGTGCAGTGGCTCACTGCAACCTCTGCCTCCGGGATCAAGCAATTCTGCCTCAGCCTCCTGAGCAGCTGAGATTACAGATGCCTGCCACCACACCCAGCTCATTTTTGTATTTTTAATAGCAATGGGGTATGGCCAGGCTGGTCTCCAACTCTTGACCTCAAGTGATTGGCCCGCCTCAGCCTCCCAAAGTGTTGGGATTACAGGCGTGAGCCACTGCACCCTGCTATTTATTTTTTTTGAGATGGAGTCTCGCTCTGTTGCCCAGGCTGGAGTGCAGAAGTGCAATATCAGCTCACTGCAACCTCTGCCTGCTAGGTTCAAGTGATTCCCCTGCCTCAGCCTCCTGAGTAGCTGGGACTACAGGCATGAGCCACCACGCCTGGCCAGGAAGTACCCTTCTATCCCTCATCTGCTAAGAACACTGTCTAAAAGATGGGCTGTAGGTAGCATTTTCTGCCATCTCTTTCTATTACATTCTGGTTCTTTTTCAGTATGTAATTTTCAGTAATTAGTAAATTAGCTAATTGGCTAAATTAATTACTAAACTACAAATTTAGTGATTAGTAATTTTAATAATTTCTAGTTCCCTTCTGAAATCTATAATCTCTGTCTAATAAGCCTACTATCTGAGTCCTGTAGGTCTGTGTCTATTATTGTCTGTCTGTGCTAGTTTTTACACTTAGAACTGTACCTCCCTAAGAGTGTTTTTTATAACTATGGTGTTCATAATTGTATCATCATGCCCAGCATGGAGGTGCTCAATAAATATACATTTCCAATGTCAAAAATTTTCAATGTGGTAAAACACACAAAATTTACCAGAACCATTTTAAAGTACATACTTCGGTGTAAGTACATTCATATTTTTGTGCAGCCAAACTCTGGAACTCACTAAATCCTGCCAAACTGAAGCTCCATCCCCATTAAATAAGCCATTACTGGCTCTCCCAGCTCCTGGCCACCACCACTCTACTTTCTGTCTCTGTGAATCTCATTACTCTAGGTCCTTCACATAAGTGGAATCATACAGTATTTCTCTTTGTGACTGGCTTATTTTACTTTGCGTAATGTCCTCAAGGTTCATCCATGTGCTAGCACGTGTCAGGATTTCCTTCCTTTTTAATGCTAAGTAATGTTTGACTGTATGGAGAGACCACATTTGTTTGTTTATCTGTCAGTGGGCACTTGGGTTTCTGCTATCTTTTTGGCTGCTATGAATAACGAGACGAGCTCAGTCATGGAGACCCCCAACCCATGCGGTGCTGAAGGAATTAAGAAACAGACAGATAGCAAAAGTTGGGTTCAACTTTTTCTTTTTTTTGAGATGGAATCTTGCTCTGTCAGCCAGGCTAGAGTGCAGTGGTGCAATCTTGGCTCACTGCAACCTTCACCTCCCAGGTTCAAACAATTCTTCTGCCTCAGCCTCCCAAGCTTCTGGGACTTCAGGCACATGTCACCACACCCAGCTAATTTTTCTATTTTTAGTAGAGATATGGTGTTACCATGTCAGCCAGGCTGGTCTAAAACTCCTTACCTTAAGTGATCCACCACCTCAGCCTTTCAGATTGCTGGGATTACAGGCGTGATCCCAGCCTGTAATGGGATCAGTATTGATCAGCCTCTCCATGTGGTTTTGGTTTGTTTCCCTAATAATTAGTGATGGTGAGCATCTTTTTATGTGCTGATTGGCCATTTGCATCTCTTATTCAGAGGACTGTCTATTCACATTCTTCGCACATTTCTGAACTGTGTTAGTTGGGTTTTTGTTGCTTTATCTATTCTAGATGGGAACTCTGTCACATGTAATTTGCACCTCTGTCCTGTCATTCTGCAGGTTGCCTTTTCACCCTATTAATAGTATCCTTTGATGCAATCCAATTTGTCTACTTTTCCTTTTGTTGTTTGGGCCTTTGGTGTCATATCCAAGAAATCCTTGCCAAAGGAAGCTCTCCTTCTATGTTTTAAGAGCTTTCAGCTTGGAATGGTGGCTCATGCCTATAATCCCAGCATGTTGGGAGGCCAAAGTGGGTGAATCAAGAGGTGAGGAGTTCAAGACCAGCCTGGCCAAGATGCCCTGTCTCTACTAAAAATACAAAAATTAGCTAGGTGTGATGGTGGGTGCGTGTAATCCCAGCTACTTGGCAGGCTGAGGCAGAGAGTTGCTTGAACCCAGGAGCCGGAGGTTGCAGTGAGTTGAGATATCATGCCACTGCACTCCAGCCTGGGTGACAGAGTGAAACTCCATCTCAAAAAAACAAGAGTTGTATAGTTTTACATCTTACACTTGGATCTTTGATTCATTATTGAGGTTTTGTTTGTTTGTTTTGTTAACATGACATAAGGTAAGGCTTTAAGTTCATTCTTTTGCCTGTGGATATCTAGTTTTCCCATGCCCTTTGTTGAAAGACTGTCCCTTCCCTGATTGAAAAGTCTTGGCATTCTTACTGAACTCATTTGACGGTATGTGTAAGCGTTTCCTTCTTCACTCTGTATTCCATTCCACTGGTCTCTCTGTATGTCTTTACTGCCATACCACACTCTTTTTTTTTTTGTTTTTTTTGTTTTTTTTGTTTTTGTTTTTTTTTTCTTTTTTTTTTTTATTGCATTTTAGGTTTTGGGGTACATGTGATGAACATGCAAGATTGTTGCATAGGTACACACATAGCAGTGTGCTTTGCTGCCTTCCGTCCCCTCACCTGTATCTGTCATTTCTCCCCATGCTATCTCTTCCCACCTCCCCACCCCCCGCCACTCCCCCATTTCCCCCCAACAGACCCCAGTGTGTAGTGCTCCCCTCCCTGTGTCCATGTGTTCTCATTGTTCAACACCCGCCTATGAGCGAGAATATACGGTGTTTGATTTTCTGCTCTTGTGTCAGTTTGCTGAGAATGATGGTTTCCAGGTTCATCCATGTCCCTATAAAGGACGTGAACTCATCGTTTTTGATGGCTGCATAATATTCCATGGTGTATATGTACCACATTTTCCCTATCCAGTCTATCATCGTTGGGCATTTGGGTTGGTTCCAGGTCTTTGCTATTGTAAACAGTGCTGCAATGAACATTCGTGTGCACGTGTCCTTGTAGTAGAATGATTTATAATCCTTTGGATATATACCCAGTAATGGGATTGCTGGGTCAAATGGGATTTCTATTTTTAGGTCCTTGAGGAATTGCCACACTGTCTTCCACAATGGTTGAATAAATTTACATTCCCACCAACAGTGTAAAAGTGTTCCTATTTCTCCACATCCTCTCCAGCATCTGTTGTTTCCCGATTTTTTAATGATCGCCATTCTAACTGGTGTGAGATGGTATCTCAATGTGGTTTTGATTTGCATTTCTCTGATGACCAGTGATGATGAGCATTTTTTCATATGTTTGTTGGCCTCCTGTATGTCTTCTTTTGTAAAGTATCTGTTCATATCCTTTGCCCATTTTTGAATGGGCTTGTTTGTTTTTTTCTTGTAGATCTGCTTTAGTTCTTTATAAATTCTGGATATCAGCCCCTTGTCAGATGGGTAGACTGCATATATCTGGAAGACCCCATCATCTCAGCCCAAAATCTCCTGAAACTGATAAACAACTTCAGCAAAGTCTCAGGATACAAAATCAACGTGCAAAAATCACAAGCATTCCTATACACCAGTAATAGACTTCAAGAGAGCCAAATCAAGAACGAACTGCCATTCACAATTGCTACAAAGAGAATAAAGTACCTAGGAATACAACTAACAAGGAACGTAAAGGACCTCTTCAAGGAGAACTACAAGCCATTGCTCAACGAAATAAGAGAGGATCCATACCACACTCTTGACCACTGTAGCATTTAATAATACATTTTGAAATTTGGAAGTAAAAGCCTTCCAAATTTGTTATTCTTTTTCAAGATTGCTTTGGCCAGTTGAGATCCCTTGAAATTGCATATAAACTTTACACAATTTATAAGGGTGGAAAAGTATGCTGGCATAATGTATCTATTTAATTCATAAGAATTAAAGTGTAAATGGCCAACAAGTCTATGAGAAAACTGCTCAGCATCACTAATCATCAGGTTGTCATCTTTCCCAGTTAGGAGAGCTATTATTAAAAAGACAGTAAATGCTTGCAAGGATGCAGAGGAAAGGGAACTCTTACATACTGTTGATGAGAGTGTAATTTAGTACAGCTATGAAGGTAAAGAGAATAAGATTTCTCAAACAACTAAAAATGGAACTACCATATGATTCAGAAATCCCACTTCTGGGTATTTATCCAAAGAAAAGGGAATCAGTATATCAAAGGGAGACCTGCAACCCCATGTTTATTGCAGCACTGTTCATAATATCTAGAATATCGAGTCACCCTGTGTGTCCATCAACAGATGAATGATAAAGAAAATGTGGTATATATACACAAGGCAATTCTATTCAGCCAGAAGGGAGAATAAAAATCCTTTCATTTGCAGCAATATGGATGAAACTGGAGGCCATTAAAGTAAGAGAAATAAGGTAGACTCTGACAGATACCACATGTTCTCACTCATATGTTGGAGCTAAAAAATGCTGACCTCATGAAAGTAGAGTGTAGAATAATGGTTACTAGAGACTGGAATGGGTTTCTGTGTGTGGGAGAGGATAAAAAGAGGTTAGTCTAATGGTTGCAAACATTAGTTAGAAGAAATAAATACCTATGTTCGATAGCACAGTAGGGTGATGATAATTAACAATATGTATTTCAAAATAGCTAGAAGATTTGAAATGTACCCAACACAAATAAATGACAAATATTTGAGGTGATGAATATCCTAAATACCTAATCAGTAACCTGATTTGATCATTATACATTCCATGAATGTATCAAAGTACATTATGCCATAAAAATATACAAATATTATTGGTCAAAAAATTACAAAGAATTATGCATAATGACCAACAAAAATAAAAGATCAAGGAAAAGTAATCCTTTAAATCATGCAGGGGAGTCTTTCAGTGAGTTCCTTCAATAAACAGGAATGGCCTTTCCCTCATGCCTTTTAAAGTGTCAGCATCTTGCTAAGCTAAGTGGAATTTTGTATTTAAACACAGCACTGATTTGAATAATATAATACCTTAAATGAAAGCCAAACACTTCATAGTGATTCATTCAAATGCTGGGGAAGAAAACCAGCAATGAGGCATTTTTGAGATACATTTTCTTTTTTCTGATCTGCTAAGATTTGCAAGAGTATCAGTGATCTATATTTTTTTCTTCACCTAATAGACTAAGGTTAGAACCTAACCCAGGCGTAAGCTATGACTCTATTGCATTCTTTATTAAGAAGAAATAAAATTTACCCAGGCCAAGGAGTCTAAGGCAGATACTGGACACTGCTAGATGCTTCAGGACTAGGCAGCAGCTGCCTCGAGTCAGCAGATAGCTAATAAAGAGGCAGGCACATCCAGGGTGGTAGGCAGGTTTCAGAGATAAATAACTGTGGGTAGGAAAGTACAGCTACTGGGATTTCAGCCTTAAAAACAGATTCCAGAGATGAAGAGATGAGCAAATAAAGGGAGAAGAAAACAAGAAAGGCAGGCAAGTAAATGGTATTGCAATCTGATCAGAGTGTAGAAGTCACTTGATTTCTGATACATTGGATCAATCGCATATTATATGCCAATTAAGTACAATTAACATTTTAGCCATTTCTTTGCTTCAAATACCAAAATATTTTATTCCATAATCAAATTTTCTTTTTTTCTGTTTGTCTTAACATTGTTTGGCCATGTTAAACATATATTTATATTGGAGGAATCAAAGATGTCTTATATATTTAAAAATAGTTTTGTATAGTACAGCTCTTGTTAGGGTATAAACATATTTGATTGAAGAATTTTCCTTGCCCTTAGAAGACAGTAAGAGGAAAAATACTGCAAAACTATAGAAAAAAATATAGCCCAAGTAAAATAGCAATATTAACTTTTTGCTGTTAGTGTGCCAGGGATGCTTACAATTTGTTGTAGATTGTCTACCACAAAAAAACACTCAGATGGAAATGAGTGCGAAGGATGTTTCTTAGGGAGTGGACTTGGGCTGAGCACTTGGGGTGTGGGGAAAGGAAAGAATTAGGGTTGGGCATAGGAAGAATTGGGGCTGTGATGCATCACAACAGGGACGCAGCTGACTCCAAAGGGAGCCCTGAAGCTTGGGTAGCCTCACAGAGTTGTTCCTTTTTGGGGAGAGGAGCTGGTTGTTTATCTCCAGTACTTGAGTAGGGATTCACTGGAGAAGAGGTAATCTGTTTCAGTGAGGTCATACCCAGCTCGGGGTATATGTCCTTGAGTCTTGAAGGGAATAGGGCAGAGAGATCTGGGCACTGCAGTATTCATGGAAATTCCTCCATATTTCTGTGGCTGTTTGTCTCATATAGGTTTTCAGAGTGGCTCCTTTAGGACTCTAGTGGGACTTTCTCTTTGGAGAAACTTATAAGGTTATAAGGGAAAAAGGTTAGTAGGACAAATTGCAATGGCAGCTATTACTGGGGAGGCACAGCTCTAGGCTAAACTCTCTGATTAATTCTAGAACCCTTTACCTTAGTTCTTATAATAATAGAAGGATGCTAACTTTGTGGGTAGCCCACAACTTCCTTCCTGTGGGGACCAAGTTCATGTTTACTTGAAGGCACTGGCTATAGCAACCATGGGTTTATGTGCCAACCACCTTGGTGTAAGCTGATTGCTCACTTCTCTAATGTGTTATAGCAGCTTTCCTCCTGATGACTAGGCCATGTACCTTTTCCAGGATGGCAATGATCCCTAATCCATTTTTGTTGTTGTTGTTGTTGTTGGCCCTGGACACAAGGTGCCCAAAATGTTGAAGTGGCAGCTGTATTTTCTATCTGCTGGTAGGAGAGTTCTCTACACCTGTGGTGCCCAGAATTGTGGAAATGGGAAGCACACATTCCTGAAGTGGGTTACTGGGGGTGATAGTAACAGGAGCCATTGTGGCATCCATGCCTTAATTCTGAGACCCATATATTTTTTCTTTGGGGGATAGTGCATCAAGTAATGGTCATTGATTTAGCATGCACATTGTATACTGGAGGATGGTGCCCCATTGTTAATTTCTAATAATGTCTAGAAATTTTACAAATGTTTCTAAATGTGATTAGAAATTAGGTGGCTCACGCCTGTAATCCCAGCACTTTAGGAGGCTGAGGTGAGTGGATTACAAGGTCAAGAAATCGAGACCATAGTGAAACCCCATCTCTACTAAAAAATACAAAAATTAGCTGGGCGTGGTGATGCGTGCCTGTGGTCCCAGCTACTCGGGAGCCTGAGGCAGGAGAATTACTTGAAACCGGGAGGCAGAGGTTGCAGTGAGCTGAGATTGTGCCAATGCACTCTAGCCTGGCACCTGGCAACAGAGCAAGACTCTGTCTAAAATAATTAATTAATTAATTAATGTCAATGTCACTCAGTTTGTGAACACTGCTCTGTGTACATATCATCTAATGGAAGAACGCTAGGAAAAACTCCCAAGAGCATTAACATCTTAAACAAAACTTGCCATTGTGTATCAAAGACTCTGTTAATGAAGTAGTTTCCCAGTACAAACAATTCTATGATTTGTTCTCAACTTTTCAATCTGGGTTTGCTCTACAGTAAAATTAGAATTTGAAACACCATGTCAGCCAACTCAGTGAAGTTCAATTGTGAGTAGAATTTCTGCTTCTGAATTCTTATAGTTTAAATAATGGCCTGTGTGTTGTAAGCTCCAGAAACTTCTTTGAAAATGTGTGGGCAAAAAATGTTCCTCTAAATGCTATTGAAAGAATGCAGTCTCACTAAAGGGAATTAGACTAGGGGATATAGATTTAATTTCATTCACTTTGATTTAAAGCAAAATACAGTAAGAATTTGATAAATTTATGAACCCAAACTAACCTGAATCCTCAGTTAACTTAATTTTTGTTATTGCTATGAGTAGAAACTAGTTCACATTCAAGATTTATGTCCCTCCAAAAATCACCTTTCAGTGATGCATTAGTCCTATACAGATTCAATCCAATGTTCACAGCACATGTTTACAACCCCTATGCAGAGGTAATGATGTTTAAAATAATGACTCAGAAATATTACAAAATGTAAAATGATCAAGGGAAGATTCATTAATGTTCTGGAGAAGTGCCTATTTAGGAAAGAAAATTTGCCTATGTACTTTAAAAAATCACACACACACAACTGAATAGACTAACAAGTGTTCCAAATTAACTCAGAGTTAATCAAATAATCAATTTCCAAAGCATTCTACTCACCTGTAGTCTTACTCTGCTTGATTTAACCCATACCTCATTTGGTGGCATCTATGTCCTCAGTAGTTTAGGCAATTTTTTCTCAAAGCCCCATGTCATCAGCAGTGCAAGGTTAGAGGTGTCCTGGTTCACACGTGTGCATCTTTCCACATGTTGGACTTCTATTGAAGAAAAATTCATCCTAATTCTCTGAGTTTTTCAGAGAATTTCTAATCACAAAAGCCATGAGCTACATGGAATTCCCAAGGAGACAGTTGTCCTTAGCACTTCCCATTCACTTCATAGTCAGAGCCATGGGCACACAGACTCAATCCATTCGACAAGTCAGTCTATGTTGCATACCATACATAATGGTATATTTAACCAATATATAAATATTACAGGTTAAAATTCCACAACAAACAAGGTAGCACTTAACATCAAGAGGAGAAAGAGATAGGAGAAAGGGTAAATGAGCAAGTCCCTTATCATGAGTGACTGCAAGACTGGGTTAATTAAGGCAGTGCTTTGGAGAGGCTGAAGCCTGCCTTTTTTTTTTTTTTTTTTTTTTTTTTTTTTTAAATAATCACAGAGTCCTCTGGTGAGAAGCTACAGTGGAAGAGTGTGCTTGTTATGTTCTTACCTGGTTGGATGCAGTCTTCACATTTTTATTTGTTAAGCAAAATATCCTTGTTGACAAAGTCCCATATGAAATATAAAATGCAGTATTTTTCTAAGATGGAGTTTAATGAAGGGGTGCTCTATACACCCAATTTCATAGTTTTGGGATATTTCTGTATTTACTTCCTCAGAGTTTCCTCTCCTATTTCTGGGGGACTTTTCAATTTCTGTTGCTACCTGGCTGCCAAATATTACTTCTTTCCAGAATTCATTTAAAAAGTATAATTCAGCAAAAATATAAAGATTTTTGTGGTTTTGGAAAGAAAAGTCGTATCACACAAGGAGTCGAGGGAAATCTTCTTGGCCCAGTGTAATTTCCACCCTTCCTCTTTTGGCCCTTCTTCATCCAAAACATTCTGGGCCTCTGGTGAAGTGTCTTTCCCCACCGAGTGCAGTCCCTAGGTCTTAAAAGGGAGTGATTCCCTGAAGCTGATGATAATTTTTAGCTATCTCTTGGCCTCCTCTCCCTGTGTCCTATTGAATTCTAATGAATAATATTCACATCACATTAATTTTTATTTCTTATGAAATTGTTCTAAATTGCCATCTTGTCTCCCAGTCCTTGAATAATAAATAGCCCTTGATCTTGCAGGTCCAACAATCTTAATTCATTTCAGCTGCCACATTTGATAAATGAGGAAGCTAAAGCTCAGAGAAGGGAAGTGATTTACCAAAAAAATACGGGGGCTATATAGAAGCAGAGCTGAAGCCGTAACTCTGGTCTTCCTCCTCTTAGGCCAGTGCCCCATCTACTTGTTTCATTTTTTGCTGCATTCCAGATTGGGAAGTTTGTAATAATGAAAGATGACAGGGTTGCTTACGTACTTGTATTCTTGTCTATTATAACTATAAACCTGAATATATATTTCCCAGAATAGTTAATCATCAAATAGAAGAAGGTAGTGTAATATCTTGTCCTGTAAATAATGAAAAAACACCTCCTGTATCTTCTATTAATGTTTGATATATTGTTTTTCAGGCTGTAAGGAATTGGCCTCAGTGTAATTGTGTATAAATACTGCCTGTTGGTCTCTCCTTATTAGATGCTGACTAACATTACTAGGTAATAATTGGTTATACTGCATTAGGAGAATAACAGTTTATAACAATATTACTTGCCAATAAACTCCATACTTTATTTTCCTATTCAGTGAAGCAATTGTTTGGCTACATAGACAGTTTTTCTTTCATAGCTAAGTTTATTTTAGTCATAAGGCAATCAGGTGGCACAAAAGTATTAAAAACTACAGGAAACCAAGATATAGCAAAGAAATTTGAAGATCATGTTCACCCTGAATAAATAAGTGCTTTTAAAAAATTGCTTCCAACTTTTAACTTCAAACACAGAAAAGTTGAAAAAGAAGTACCGTAAAGACACATGTGCCCTTTATTTAGATTCACAAATTCTTAACATTTTCTGGGATTGGCTTTGTGTGTCTCTATGTCTCTTTTCCTCTTCACATACACACTCATTTTCTCTCTCTTATACACACATACATATACATGCACACACTCACATTTTGGGGAGCTCTGAACTGCTTGAAAGCATCAAGATTACACAAAAGTACTTAAGGTATTTTTCCCAAAACTAGCACATTCTTTTATATTACTGCAATAACAATCACAAGACATTGGCTACTGATAATTAATATTATGTAATATACAGTCTAAATTAAATGTCTCCGCTTGCTCTCAAACATTCTTTATATTAGTCAGGGATCTTATATTTAATTTTTTTTTTTTGGTCATGTTTCTTATTTTCATCACTCTAGAATATCACTTCCCCTCCACCCTTTTCCCTCATCTTTCACAACCTTGACATTTTGAAGAGTCCAGACTAATTGTCTCATAGAATATTTCTCAAACTGGATTCATCTAACTGTTCTTCTGGATTAGATAAAATGTTTAGGCAAATATTATGTTTCCCATTGCATTACATCAGGAAGTTTATAATCTCACTGTATCTCAATATTTGTGAAGCTAAGTTACATCTCTTCATTTTAAATTCTGTACTTAACATTTGATGGATAATAGAGACAAATCAATGTCCTTTTCCTAACAATATGTTAGTGTATAGTGTTAGGAGTAATGTCATGCCAGAATCTCATATTACGTTGATGGTATTTGCAAAATGGTGATTTTAAATTTCAGGCATTTTTCTAGATCAGGGGCCAGTAGATTTTTCCAGTAAAGAGCCACATTCTAAGTATTTTAGACTTTGTGGGCCACGTATGGTCTCTGTTACATATTCTATTTCTTCTTTAGCTGTGTAAAAATTATTAGCTCATGTACTGCAGAAAAATAGTCTGCAGCAGGATTTGGGCCATGAGTAGTAGTTTGTCAAAATCCTGTTCTATGTTATAAAGAAGAGCTTTCCTTTTCCTTGTAACGTACGTGTGTGTGTGTGTGTGTGTGTGTCAGAAGGAGAGAATGAGATTCTTTAACAACTTTATTTCTTTTATAGAGTTGGTCTGTTTAATCTTTTTTTTTTTTTTTAAATAAATACTCTTTTGGATTTAAATTTGGTAAATAACACTGTCTTAAGAAAATTTCAATTTCATCTTCTTCTATGCTTTCTGATACAATACCCACTAGTTGCATGAGACTATTCAAATTTAAACTAATTATACTGAAACTGTAAGTAGAAATTAAATAAACAATTAGAAAAAAGTCAATTTCTCTGTCATATGAGCCACATTTAAGTGTACAAGTATTCACTCAACACACGTAGCTAGTGGCTACATATTGAACAGTGTAAATGTAGGAAACTTTTATGATTTAGAAGTTGTATTAGATAGTAATCAATGCAGATTTCAAACATATTTGCATAGAATTGTGCAAAATATTTCCTTATAATTAGAGTTAACATAATTTTTTTCTTCTTTTTTTTTTGCTTTTATGCTTATTTCCTTCCTTACTAATTTGTCTATTTCCTTTTTTTCAAGGTATTTATTATTATAAATTATTACAAATACCAAATATTTATTATTTATAGTTTTTCTGTTTTTATCTCATGTTTTCCTTTCCTTATGCTTTCTTTTGATTTATTTTATCAGTTTGTTTGTTTTTTGTTTTTTTTTGAGACGGAGTTTCGCTCTTGTTACCCAGGCTGGAGTGCAATGGCGTGATCTTGGCTCACCACAACCTCCGCCTCCTGGGTTCAAGCAATTCTCCTGTCTCAGCCTCCTGAGTAGCTGGGATTACAGGCACACACCACCATGCCCAGCTAACTTTTTGTATTTTTAGTAGAGGCAGGGTTCCACCTTGTTGACCAGGATGGTCTCGATCTCTTGACCTCATGATCCACCCGCCTCGGCCTCCCAAAGTGCTGGGATTACAGGCTTGAGCCACCACACCTGGCCTTTTTATAAGTTATTTTTTAAATTTTATTTTAGGTCCAAAGGTATCTTTGCAGGTTTATTATATAGGTGTCACTGGGGATTTGTGTACAGATTATTTATTCACCTATGTGGTAGGCACAGTACCTGCTAGGTAGTTTTTCATTCCTGATCCTCCTCCTTCCCTCTATCCTCAAATAAGTCCCAGTGTCTGTTGTGTCCATGAATACTCAATGTTGCGCTTCTACTTGTAAGAACATGTAGAATGTGGTTTTCTGTTCCTCTGTTAGTTCATGTAAGATAATGGCTTCTACCTTCATCGATGTTGCTGCAGAGGACATGACCTCATTCTGTTTTATGGCTCCATTATGTTCCATGGTTTATATGTACCACATTTTCTTTATCAGTCTACCATCGATGGGCATTTAAGTTGGTTTTACTTCTTTGCTATTGGGAATCAGGCTGCAGTGAGCATATGCGTGCATGTATATTTTTCTTTTCTCTCTTGTCTTCCTTCCCCTCCTTCCTTCCTTCCTCTTTCTTTCTCTCTTTCTTTCTTTCCTTTCTTTCTCTCCTATCTTCCTTCCTTTTTCTCTTTCACTCTTATCTTTCTTTCTTTTTTCTTCCTCCCCATCCCTCCCTCTCTCCTTCCTTCCTTTCCTCCCTCCTTCCTTCCTCTCTTTCTCTCTTCCTTTTTCTCTCTCTTTCTTTCTTTCCTTCCTTCCTTTCTCTCTTATCTTCCTCCCTTTCTCTTTTCTTTCATTTTCTTTCTTTCTCTTTCTCTTTCTCTTTTTTTTCTTCCTCCCTCCCTCCCTTCCTCCCTCCTTCCTTCCATCCTTCCCTCCCTCCCTCCCTCCTTCTCTCTGCTTCTGTCACCCAGGCTGGAGTGTAGTGGCACCATCTTGCCTCATTGCAAGCTCTACCTCCCAGGTTCAAATGATTCTCCTTGGCCTCCCAAGTAGCTGGGACCACAAGCACCTGCCACTAGATCCAGCTAAGTTTTGTATTTTTTATTAGAGGCTGAGTTTCTCCATGTTGCTCAGGTTATCAGTCTGGTCTTGAACTCCTGTCCTAAGGTTATCTGCCCACCTCGGCCTCCCAAAGTGTTGGGATTACAGGTGTGAGCCACCACACCCGGCCCTCACCAGTCCCTTTTGTATCCCCCAACTCACACCTTGCCCATGCCACTCATGCATCCCCCTTGCCTTTCCCCATGGTCATTTGTGAGTCCTGCACCAAATGGCCTTCAGTCCAGAGACCAGACATCAGACAGCAATCTGGACCTCTTCCTTGATGGGAGATGAGACCTCCAGAAGAGGAAAATGCCTGCTGTGGAGCCTGCAGGCAGAACACAGTGACTCCTTGAGCAAACAGCTAGAACAGAACAGAGAAAAATCTCCAGCCAGAAAGAAAACTTCCCAGTCAACTCTTCCCTGACCCCATTTTACAGATGGAAACACTAAGGCTCAGAGGAGAGGAGACAGAGCAGGTATTGGAACCACAGTCTCCTGGCTCCAAAGCCAAGTCCTGTCCACCCATCCAGGCTCCATCCTTCCTTCTGTAAATGTCTGTAACAGTATGTACTGGGCATTCTTGTTAGGACCTTTTACACATATCACTCAGTCTGCTTTTCCCATTCATTTGACAAGTGTTTATTGAGCTCCTACTGTGTGCAGGAGCTGGACTCGGTACTAAGGACGTCTTGGTAGAAAACTCAGGCAAAGTCTACCCACTTGGGCTTCTAGCAAGACCAAGAGAGAGTTGGCACCATGGACAAGGCTGTGAAGGCAATGAATAAAATGGTGGGGTCAGATAGGAAGGGTGGTCATGGATGCTCTCTGCATGGAAGGGGCATCTTCTTGGCTTTGAGACCCAAATGCCAAAGTACCTGTGAGCAGCAGGCCATGCTCACTCAGTAACAGAGCTGAGCCACAACCCTCCATAGATGCCAAACCAAACACCAGATCAGGCCAGCAATGAGGGACAGAGACCATGGCCTGGAGGGTCTTGCCACCTGAGCTCACAAGGAGATTTTTGTTATGCTTCCTTTATTATTATTATTATGGTGGGGTTGGGGGTCCTTAGTGCACAAGAAACACTCTAGGAACCATAAGTCAAGATCTAGGCTCCAATCCCTGCTCTGCCCTTGCTGTGTGACCTCGGGCTGCTATCGCCACTTCTCAGAGCCTCAGCTTCCTTCCCCTTCTGTAAAATGGAGAGTCTAGTAATACCTCCCCAGGGGCCCTTTCTTTGATTTCTATTACCTTTCAGTTATACAAATCACTAGAAGAAAAAAAAAAAAAGGGATATGAACAAAGAAGGGGCGGCCCCGGCTGGCAGAGGAAGGAAGGAAAAAAATGTTTTTTGTGTCCGTTTAAAAACTGAGCTCCAAGGCAGGGCGCGGTGGCTCAAGCCTGTAATCCCAGCATTTTGGGAGGCCGAGGCGGGTGGATCACGAGGTCGAAAGATCGAGACCATCCTGGTCAACATGGTGAAACCCCGTCTCTACTAAAAATACAATAAAACTAGCTGGGTGTGGTGGTGCGTGCCTGTAATCCCAGCTACTTAGGAGGCTGAGGCAGGAGAATTGCCTGAACCCAGGAGGCGGAGGTTGCGGTGAGCCGAGAGATCGCGCCATTGCACTCCAGCCTGGGTAACAAGGGCGAAACTCCATCTCAAAACAAACAAACAAACAAACAAACAAAAAACAAAAAACAAACAAACAAAAAAACTGAGCTCCCAGCTGCTGGGCGGGCTGCAAGTTTCCCACCCCTGCAGCTTTTGGTCACCTTGACACAGGGACCCTAAAAAAGAGTTAAACCACTTTCTCCGTATCTCTTTCTCTTTTTTTTCCCTCTCTTTGCCTCTTTTTTCCTACTTTTTTCCCTCCTTTTCTGTCTTTTTCTCTCTCTCCTCTCTCTCTCTCTTTCTCTCTCCTCTTATACTTTCTTGTCCTCTCTCCTCTCTTCTGTCCACTTTCTTTCTTGCTCTCTGTTCTTTGTCTCTCCTCTCTCCTCTCTCCTCTCTGTCCCTCTCCTCTCTCCTCTCTGTCTCTTTTTTTTTTTTTTTCTCTCTGTGATGCACCACCGGGCACTGCCCATAACAACATTGGACACTTTTCTGGCAGAATAGGCAGTTAGCAATTTTCCATCCCAGCCTGAAAAAGGGTACTCGTAGACCCTGATATAGGACTCTGTCTCCTACGACCCCAAATAAACTACTTCCAAGGTGTCAAGGGCACAACTGCCTCCCTGACATGGAATCAGACCCAGCACGGGCAAAAAGTACTCCTTTCCTGGTGGAGGTGGCTGGGAGAATTTACAAGCCACAATAATCATAACAAGGAAGAAAATAAAGACAACTAAAGTTGAGACTATCTGCCACATGGCGAAGGAAGAAAGAGTGAGGCCTCAGTGATATAGGAAAAAATGAGAAAGAAGGAGAAGTAATCTCTGCAGGGGTATAATCAATAAAAGTTTCCTCATCCAGTGGTTCATCAACCACTGTAAAATATCCCCTACCTCAAGGGAAGATGGCCTGAACCAGTGTATGTCTGCTAGCAGGAGTCTAACAAAACTGACAAATTTACAGACAAGACAGGACCATATACAAGAGTGACAGACAAAGGGTGGGTGCCCCCCAGATGGGAGACCATTTAGGTGCCTTTCTGGCCACTTTCCTGAAGGAAAATTTAGGGTGCATCTTGGCTAAGGTGTGCTTTATCTTGACTGAGGTGTGTATAAACCCCAGGCCTGGTCACCTCAGGATGGAAGTCCAAGTAGGACAGCTCTGAGGTGAATCACCGTTATGCCCTATGATGCTCCCATGGAACTGTGGGTGAAGGCACACACAAGCCCCGTAGCCTTTCAGCCGTGGGACTACATATATACACACTCACTCTCTCACTCACACAGAGATTACGGAAAACAATCAAATGCTGACACCCCCTATGCCATCTACCAGAAGGCTGGCATCCATTATGCCACACCAGAAGCCTGTTGCCCACTGCAAACAGCCACCAGGAGGCTGCCACCCACTATGACAGCCACCAGAACCCTCAAGCGACCTCTCAGTGAGGCTTGCCAGGTCAGAGTTGCAATGACTCGTCAGTTCCCCGACTCAGCCCCTTTCCTTTGAACTAGTTCCCAGTTTCCAGACCAAACTTACCTACCTCCGGAGGTCTTTAGGACCCTGAGGAATTTTGGGTGAATGTCGGTCGGGTGGTCGCTTATCCTCTGCGGTGGCACTCTGGGGCCCTGGGACAGTCAGGGGGCACCTCCCCTAGAGGCTTCTGAGGTGGGAGCAGCCGCCTGGGTGAGACTCTGAGATGGCTTTTGTCTGATGATGAAAATAAAAGATCTCGGTGGAACCTCCAAATGTTGTACAGAACTGAGCATAGAAAGTCAACACCAAGACAAAAGTATGTCAAATTGCAGGGTCATTTATTGCCAGCAACCACGGAGGACTCGCGTCTCTCCCACCCGTGGCCCTAAGTTCAGGGGGAGCAGAGTTTTTAAGCTGAAAAACCACATCCTGGTTTCAGGGTGAGGGGATGCAGGGCAAGTAACTTTTCAGCACTTATTGATAAGCAGAAGCAAGCACTTTTCATAGAAGCCAAGGTCAGCAGTTATTGCAAAGAGAATGGGAAAGCCGTTACAACTTATTTTAAGAACAGCTTTGTCTTTTATAAAATGGCATTTCTCAGGTTCTAACTTTTAGGCTGGCCATATTACAAAAGAAGCTGGCCAGAATTGGGAGATTCTTGGGATTAGGGCATTTTAACCACCTACTGTAGATTTCAGAAAGAAAATAGATAACACTTCTTTTTTTTTTTTTTTTTTTTTTTTTTTTTTAAACTCTGGATGGGTGGGTGTTTGTGTGTGTTTGAGACAGTCTCACTCTTTTGCTAAGGCTGAGGCTGGAGTGCAGTGGTGTGATCTTGGCTCACTGCAACCTCCACTTCCCGAGTTCAAGTGATTCTCTTGCCTCAGCCTCCCAAGTCGCTGGGATTACAGGCACGAGCCACCACAACCAACTAATTTATATATTTTTAGTAGAGATGTGGTTTGGCCATGTTGGCCAGCCTGGTCTTGAAGTCCATACCTCACATGACCTGCCCACCTTTTCCTCCCAAAGTGCTGGGATTACAGGCTTGAGCCATTGTACCTGGCCTTTTTTTGTTTTTGTTCTTTATTTTTTTGTTTTGTGAGATGGATGCTTGCACTCCCCCACGGGCTGGAGCACAGTGGTGCAATCTGGGCTCACTGCAACCTCTTCCTCCTGGATTCAAGCAATTCTTGTGCCTCTCACCCTCCTGAGGAACTGAGACCACAGGCGTGTACAACCACGTCCAGCTAATTTTGGTATTTTTAGTAGACAGAGTTTCACAGTCCACCTGCCTTAGCCTCCCAAAGTGCTGGGATTTCAGGTTTTAGCCTCCATGCCCACTTGATGTTTCTTTAACATAGGGGTCTGCAAAGAGTAACAGTATTTTAGAGTTTGTGGGCTGTAAGGTCTCTGTTACAACTGCACAACTATACCATTGCTGCTGGAAAGCAGCCATAGGCAATTTGTAAATGAATGGGTGTGGCCGTGTTACAGTAAAACTTTGTTGACAAAAATAGGTGACCAACCATATTTGGCCAGTTATTCATGGTTTGCCTATTCTTATTTGTGAAATCCTTCTTTGTTACACCCCTTTATTTTCTATTTTGTTCTCCACCTGGAAAAAAATATTCCAGAATATACTTCTCATGCTGTGTTATTGCTGAATGATTATAATGTTTTTTTTTTTTTAATTGTTTGAGGCTTTTTCAGAATTTATCCAGAGAGAAGGAAATCTTCAGTGAGTTGAAATGACATCTAAAACTCAATGGGCCTTCTTTTTAATTGTTTGTATCTGTTCTGTAGCTTGAAAATCAGGTTATCTAGGTCATTGTTGTAGCTTAATAGTCACCAGATTAAGATTAGGTAGGCATAATCTTTATTATTTTATTTTATTTTATTTTGAGACTGAGTCCTGCTCTCTTGCCTAGGCTGGAGTGCAGTAATGCCATCTCAGCTCACTACAACCTCTGTCTCCCAAGTTCAAGCAATGCTCTGCCTTGGCCTCCTGAGTAGCTGTCAATACAGGTGCCTGCCACCATGCCTAGCTAATTTTTGTATTTTTAGTAGAGGCGGGGTTTCACCATCTTGGCCAGACTAGTTTTGAACTCCTGATCTCGTGATCCACCTGCTTCAGCCTCCCAAAGTGCTGGGATTACAGGCATGAGTTATTGTGCCTGGTCAGTAGGCATAATCTTAATAAAAATAGTTTTTATTAAAAAAATTAAAACTTTATTTTTTATTTCTAATAAAAATTTTGCTAAAAATAGCTTAGTATTATACTTTAGCACAGGCGTCCCCAAACTTTTTACACAGGGTGCCAGTTCACTGTCCGTCAGACGGTTGGAGAGCCACCACATACTGTGCTCCTCTCACTGACCACCAATGAAAGAGATGCCCCTTCCTGAAGTGCGGCAGGGGCCAGATAAATGGCCTCAGGGGGCCGCATGCGGCCTGTAGTTTGGGGACGCCTGCTTTAGCACCTGGTGCTAAAGTAAAAAGATTACAAAAAAGTAATCTGCCTTTTATCCTGTCTTTAGGTCAGAGTTTAGGTTGTGGTTTATGTGGGGTTTTTTGACACAGCAGGATCTACCTCACTTCCATTTTAAAAAACCTAAAGTTTATTATTAATTTGGAGAGCAGTTGAATAGGAATCTTGGAGACCTGATATATTAAAACTTTCAGCATGTTTTGCAGCAGCTTTTTTTTTTTTTTTTTTTTTTTTTAAGAGACAGAGTCTTACTCTGTTGCCTGGGCTGGAGTGCAGTGGTGCAATCTCAGCTCACTGCAACCTTTGCCTCCTGGGTTCAAGCAGTTCTCTGCCTCAGCCTCCCAAATAGCTGGGATTACAGGTGTTCACCACCACACCTGGATAATTTTTATATTTTAGTAGACACAGGGTTTCACCATGTTAGCCAGGCTAGTCTTAAATTCCTGACCTCGTGATCTACCCGCCTCAGCCTCCCAAAGTGCTGGGATTGTAGGCGTAAGCCACTGTGTCTTTTTTTCTTTGTAGATCACAAAAAGGTAGCTCAAAATTTAAGATACGAAGATGTGGCCGGGTGTAGTCATGCATGTCTCTTGAACACAGGAGTTTGAGCCCAGCCTGAGCAACATGGCAAAACCTCGTTTTTACTAAATACACACACACACACACACAAACACACCCCACAAACTGGGTGTGGTGGCACACTCCTATAAACCCAGCTACTGTGGAGGCTAAGCTGGGAGGATCACCTAAGACTGTGATAATGCCGCTGCACTGCAGCCTGGGCAACAGAGGAAACCCTGTCTTAAAAAAAAGGACATGAAGATTTATCTGAATTGTAGAGTGATGTCTAAAGTGATATAAGTATTCTTATTTACTAAAATAATTCACTTAATAACTATGCTTCACAAAAGAACATTGGCTTAGACAGTAGCTTTGAGAGAGAAGGGCCTCTGTGTTAGGCACATACCATGATTTTTGTGCATATAGCTAATTAGTTTAACGGATTATTGAACAGATTATTTTGTTTTGCTATAAAATTTAATACATAGGATACTTAAGAAAAACAAAACTTATATTTTGTGTACCAGATTTTGGAACAGGAACTTTAAGTGTATTTAATGTTTTACAACCAAGCTGTCAAAACAGTTTTATTAATGTTCGACCCAAACGTAGAAAAGTAGTCTTTTTTTTTTTTTTTTTTTTTTTTTCAAATGAGGAAGTGGAGGTCTGGGCATTAGGCTTTCTTTTCAGCCAAACTGGATGGAAAAGCTCATGAGACTTTAGCAGGGAATAGTCATGACATTATCAAGGAAATTACATCTTGAAAGATTAATTATAGTTTGTCTGATCTTAGCATTGGATTAGAATAGTTTACAAAGAAACTTGGTATTAAAAAATGAATCTGCTGGGCGCAGTGGCTCACGCCTGTAATCCCAGTCCTTTGGGAGGCTGAGGCGGGTGGATCACAAGGTCAGGAGTTCAAGATCAGCCTGGCCGACATGGTGAAACCCCGTTTCTACTAAAAATACAAAAAATTAGCTGGTCATGGTGACGGGCACCTGTGATCCCAGCTACTCCAGAGGCTGAGGCAGAATTGCTTGAGCTCAGGAGGCAGAGGTTGCAGTGAGCCGAAATCGTGCCACTGCACTATCAATACCAGAACAAACATAAGTGATAAAAAATGAATCTGTAGTCTTTACTAATACAGGTTCCCCCAGTATTGAGATTGAATTGGCATTATTATATAGTAGTCTAATTTATTTGAATGATGAATATTTGAGAGTGGCCAGTAACTATTAATGACAATATTTTGGGGGATAAAACTATAATTCATCAAAACCACACTACTTTGGAAAGGTGGGTTATTTCATTGTGATCAGAATTTTCAGAAAATTGATAGAAAATTACAATCAAGATAGTTTGCTAATGTATTAGTAGTGTTATTGTTAGGAAGTATTAATATAGTTGAAGAAATTTTCCTTTTTTTATTAAAAAAAAAAAAGCCTAGGCATGGTGGCTCACACATGTAATCCCAGCACTTTGGGAGGCCTGAGATGGGAGGATCACTTGAGGCCAGGAGTTTGAGCCCAACCTGGTCAACATAGTGAGACCCCATCTCTATTATTTAACAAAAAAAAAGAAAACCAAAAAAATACAATTTCATGCAGAGTTCCCTGTATACCATTTAGCTTGTCCTTGTACTAACATCTTACATAACAATATATGATTGTCAAAACTAGGAAATTAGCATTGGTACAGTACTGTTAGCTAAACCACAGATTTTATTTGGTATTCTGTATTTGTCCCTGTTCTAGGATCCCATGTTCCATTTAGTTGACATGTCTCTTTAAGTCTCCTCCAGTCTGTGACAGTTCTTCATTATTTCCTTGTCTTTCATAACACTGACACTTAGAAAAATAATGGTCATTTTATATACTGTTCCTTAGTTGGGGTCTGATGATTTCTCATTATTAGATTGAAGTTACACATTTTGAGCAAGAATACCATAGAAGTAGGTTGGGTCTTGCTTGGTGCATCATATCAAGGGGTATAATATGTTGATAGGTCTTGTAACTGGTAATGACAACCATGATCACTTGGTTACAATGGTATCCTTAAGGTGGTTTCTGTACTTCAAAGTTAACTATTTTTTTCTTTATGTAATTAATACATTTCTTGGGGAAGATATGTTGGGATTATACAAATAACTTTTTCCTTAAACTTTTGTTCACTAATTTTAAAGAATCCATTGATCTTGCCTGCAACAAAAATTACTATGTTGTTTGCTTAATAAAGATTTTTTTATTGGAGGGAGGGATTATTTTTAATGCTGCTAAATTTTCTAGAGATTCTAATTAAGCAAGTAAAATCATGGGGGAAGGTAATTGTTACAAAGGATTCAGCTTTGAAAATGCAAGTTGAGAGTTGTGTGTACTTCTCTATATGCTGAGGGTTGAGTAGGAGGGTAAAAGTGAAGTAGATGAACTCCTAGCATTCCTTTTTAATACTGCCCACTTGAGAGAAATTTATATCCTAAAGACATCTTCTAAGTTTTAAATTTAAATTTTCTTTTTAGAGCTAACACATGAGTTTCTACAAATATTGGAGAAAATGCCTAGTAGGCTGAAGAAGATTCGAAAATGGAGGGTAAGAGAACTGACAGGCAGAATGTCAGTCTGTCATTTACATAACATGTACCTAGCTAACCAGTTTGAATTGTTGTGATTAAATCATCTTTACAGTATTGCTGAATAATTCAGCGTATCTCAAGTTACATCTTACATATTCAACTACAGAGTCCAGTGGACTTTGCTAAAAAGCATGTTATATTTTTAAAAACTTTTTTGCAGTGATTATGATGGAAATATCCTCTTAATTTTACAAATGGGGAAACTGAAGCCTAGACAAGTTAAATTACTTTCTCAAGTGCTAGGCTAGAATTTCACTTTTATCTAATTCTAAAGTTGGTGTTTTCAATTTTTTATAGTTTTCCTTCTATACCTCTAAATAAGGCATTTATTTACTGGTGACCTAAAACCGTGAAACCCAGATCATTTTATTTCCATATGTTAAATCTATAATGTTTTTAGTATATAACTTTTATAGGACAAGCAATTTGCATTAAATTATTTTGCTATATCACTGCTTCTTCTGTGTTTTATTTTAATAGGCTAGTCAGGCAGCAGCTAAGAAACCAAAAGTAGATGGGCAGGTATCAGAGACATCACTTCTTGGTTCAACTTTGGTCCAGAATTCCATTTTAGTAGATAGTGTCACTGGTGTGCCTACAAACCCAAGTTTTCAGAAACCATCTACATCAGCATTCCCTGCGCCAGTACCTCTAAATTCAGGAAATATTTCGTTCAAGACAGCCATACATCTGATAATTTGTCAGTGCTAGCAACAGGAATGCCAAGTACTTCATACAGTTTGTCATCACACCAGGAATGGCCTCAACATCAAGACTCAGCAAGGACAGAACAGATGTATTCACAGAAACAGGAGACATCTTTATCTGGTAGCCAGTACAACATCAACTTTCAGCAGGGACCTTCTGTATCACTGCATTCAGGATTACATCACAGACCTGACAAAATTTCAGATCATTCTTCTAAGCAATAATATACTCATAAAGCAGGGAGCAGTAAACACCATGGGCCAATTTCTGCTACTCTGGGAATAATTCCTCAGAAAATGTCTTTAGATAAATATAGAGAAAAGCGTAAACTAGAAACTCTTGATCTTGATGTAAGGGATCATTATATAGCTGCCCAGGTAGAACAGCAGCACAAACAAGGGCAGTCAAAGGCAGCCAGCAGCAGTTCTGTAACTTCTCCCATTAAAAAGAAAATATCCATCGCAAATACTGAAAAATACATGGCAGATAAAAAGGAAAAGAGTGGGTCACTGAAATTACGGATTCCAATACCACCCACTGATAAAAGCGCCAGTAAAGAAGAACTGAAAAAATAAAAGTTTCCTCTTCAGAAAGACACAGCTCTTCTGATGAAGGCAGTGGGAAGAGCTGACAACTGTTTACAAGATAGTGGAGAAAAATGTACATACATTTTTGTATGTTTAGATATTACCATAAATACTCAGGATTGGAGCTGCTTGTAAGTATAACAATATACAGAATAACTTTATTTTATCTTGTCAGAGTCCATCACTAATCTAAAACAAAGGTGGCACTTTTTTATGTTAACCTTAAACTCTAGGCCTTACTGGAAGACACTGATAGGGGACACTTCACTACCAGATGCATATGCAGTGCCACAGATGGTCATTTATACTGCGAGGCACTGAAATTTTGCCTTCAGAGGTTCTGACCAGATTGGCTGCTAAAATAGCCCCAAACTTTCTGAAGGCTTGAAGAGGAAAAATTAAAGTTTACATACTCTTGATGTGAAGTGCATTTAAATGTTTGTTGGCTTGTTGCAGTTCTATGAAACAGAGCTGTTAATAATGGTTATGTGGATTACTGTGATTTGAAAACAAAATTCACAATAACTTAAGCTAGTAGAGATATAGTGAGTTGTTTCTTTTAAAGAATTTTACACTACATATTTTAACACTAAACAGGGATCACTTTTCCTTTAGCATTCAGAATGACACTATATTCTTAAATATACCCCTTCTCTGAAGTGTGTTTGTGTGTGATGCCATATTTCTTTTTCAGGTAAATGTAGTCTTCCTTATAAAACAAATTAAACCTATTGTCTCTCGATTCTTTAATGTTCTAACAATAAATAAAATAAAAAAGAAAAGATCACTGACTGTGCATTATACCTGTATTTATAGTTTATGGTTATCAGGAAGCTCTGTAAAAAAGAAAAGGTCAGCCTCCCAGGCAAACCACTAGCGGAGGTTTTACATTTGTTTGCACATCTCGGTATATTTCTGTTGAGGTAAAGTTTGCACAGTCATCTGACTTCTTTTTTTTTTTTTTTTTTTTTTGAGACGGAGTTTTGCTCTTGTTACCCAGGCTGGAGTGCAATGGCACGATCTCGGCTCACCGCAACCTCCGCCTCCTGGGTTCAGGCAATTCTCCTGCCTCAGCCTCCTGAGTAGCTGGGATTACAGGCACGCACCACCATGCCCAGCTAATTTTTTGTATTTTTAGTAGAGACGGGGTTTCACCATGTTGACCAGGATGGTCTCGATCTCTTGACCTCGTGATCCACCCGCCTCAGCCTCCCAAAGTGCTGGGATTACAGGCTTGAGCCACCGTACCCGGCTCAGTCATATGACTTCTGATCAAACATTAGATTTTAAAACTTGTTTAGATTTTGTCTTAAACACCAGTAATACAGCTCTTGTTTATCAGCTAATCTTAAATTTATTCTGTGGTAAATCTTTGAGTTGTTGTGTACATTTGAGATAGGTTGGATTCAACCTCTGTTGAACTGAAAACTTAATTTCTTCTCTGTATGAATTATTTTTGTTACAAAGCCACTAATATGTGCACAATTGTAATTTTACTCAAGTATGTTGCTGTTGTAAATATTAGAGTTTAATCTTGTGCCCTACCTTTATTTAGCAATTACCTAATTTGCCAGTAGCTTTATAATTTTTAAAAATAATTGTTCATTATTTTGTCAATGTTATTTGAACTTGAACTTGAGGTACTTAGGAGCCTCTTTGTGTAGGGACTGTGCCTAGGTAGCATGTCCTAACATTTGTTCTTGTCTTGCATAACTTTGGTAATCTTTGTCATTATATGTAACTTCATTGCTCTGTATGGCAAAATATTATATCCATAAACATGGCAATTCTAATACAGTTATACTTTTACAGTGGTACATAATCCAAGGACTAGTGTAGAATTAAGCCGAGTGCAAGATGAGGGAGGGAAGGGTTTTCTTGGTAATTTAGATGTGAAACCTCTACAGAGCTATCATGTAAAAACTACGAAAGGTGGTTG
Source organism: Saimiri boliviensis (assembly GCF_048565385.1). Lineage (NCBI taxonomy): Eukaryota > Metazoa > Chordata > Mammalia > Primates > Cebidae > Saimiri > Saimiri boliviensis. The sequence continues at coordinate 105,678,902 of NC_133453.1, read as the reverse complement.
TGCTACTGTATAATTGAGGGTGATAATACCAGGAATTTTAATAAGATTTTGTAAAGACTCTCCAGAAAAGTAGTGAACTTATTTTCAGTAGACATAGAAAACAATGTCAATATTTAAGGTCTGTGACTATAGTTAAACTTCACTAAGAATTTGCAGAATTGTTTTGAGATGTAGGAATAAAGGTAATTTTGTTGAATCTTCATTGGTGCTAATGATGGACAGTTAAAAAGATAGCTAGTATATATCGTTATGGGTCAGTACTTATTAGTACTTCCAAAATTGAATTTGAAATGCTATGTATTCACTTTTCACTCTGTAAATGTAATTCTTTACAATGACTTTATTTATTAAAGGGCAGCCAGTTGTCATTTTTACAGGATTGTGTGAGCTATTCAAACTCTTTAACCCCTGAACAGGATATTAAGCTTCCAAAATAATGATGGCGATAAATATGGAAATCCATTTTAAGTTTCATTTCCATTAAACAAAAACTCCTATAATACATACTATCATGGATTTGCTTTGTCCATCTTATTTGCATACAGTTCATCTGCCTGGTCCCATTAGGCTCTACCAAAGAAAAAGACTCTGATGAATGGACATTATTACTGGGAGTCTTCTTATAAGTGGCCATAAATAAACCAAAGTAGTATCATCAAATTTAGGTATGAAATTCCACATGTGCAAAGTACTGTTAAAGTGATAACATTTTTGATGAGATTTAAAGAAAAAGACATTTGAAATATTAAAAAGCATTATCTTTTAATGTCCTGTAAGAGTGAGTCATTTTTAAGTTGTGTTTTCCCTAGATCACAGATGTTACCTTTACACAAAAGCACATTGCAAAGGTTTTACTTCTACCTCTTCCAGCTAGTTTTCCAGTATTGAGCTGTGCCCCCCTAAATATTTGCCTTAGCTATTTTAAAATATGGTATTTTCAGACCAAAGCAAAGGGGTGTTTGTTCACTGAAACATTAATCTTAAAGGCCTACTTAACAAAACAGGCAGTAGCATCCTTTAGTGGTGAAACCTGTTTCTTAGTTGCAGGTATGTAAATACCAAAAAAAGTCCTGTTGTCAACCCTGGGTTTATCTTTGAAAGCAGTTCAGTGTGCATCTTCGTCTTCCTCTATGTGTGCTGATTCGCCCTGGTTAAGGTTCTTAGAGTCACCTAAAGGAAATTTCTAACATAATGTATGGTTTCTTTAATGAGTGGCTGCTTATATTACTTTGTAGTAACAGATTGTATTATTTAGAATACCTAACTTTTTTGGCGTATCCTCTTTGAACTAGAAAAGACTAATTGAGGTCTGTTTCTGAGAACCAATATGAAATGTTTTCAGTAGCATCAGATACCCTTGCCTTAAAAGATTTCAAGCACATTTTCTTTTATATTTGAGAATTTAAATTGCTGACTTGTATTCCTTAAGCAACCTTAGAAATAAACCACTGCTTATATCTGCATGAATGTTATGCACTTCATGAGTACACTTAGTTGATTAGATATTCCAGATTTTGCATCTACTGTAGACATGGGGCCTTTTTTTTTAACGTAACATCTTAGGAAGACAATTCTCTCACGATACTACACCAATTCCAGTTTTTATCCAAATGAAAAGCATACCTGCTTAAATTGCTAAGTGATTTTTAGGATGTCTTTGCTGAGAATATTTGGAGGCTCTTGTTAGGAAGAATCATTGATTATTTCTCCTGATTTCTGCCTCAGAGATTCTGGGGAGGCAGTAGGATTCAATGACTACCCAGATGAGGGGTCAACAAATCTCACACTTGAATTAAATGAGTTCACAGGATAACAGGTGCTAATCTCATGTGCCCTAAGATGGGCTTATGTAGACAGGGATTTCTGCATTGGAAAAGCAGCACATTCTCTGGCCTTGGATACCAAGCTATGATACTAATGTCTTTAATTTGAGGATCACATGTTGATAATAACAAATAAGTGAGCCATCTAATTGCTGTAAGCTGACATATATGGAAGCCAAAATCAAAAGTTTTTTAAGTTTCCCTGGAACATCTCTTTTTATTAAATCCTGCCAGTGGGACTGAAAAGCTCAAACTGTTTTCAGCCTAATACTATACATTCGTTTTCTATCCTGCAGTGTCAATTTGGGAACAGCCAGTTTTTGACTCTACCCCACCTTCTTTCTATAATTTACTGTTTACCTATTCAACCTGAAAGATTCCTTAAGTAGGTTGATAAGCAAGATACCTCGAAGATTGAATGGCTAGGAGTAATTCTTTTCTCATATTGGCAACTTAACATTCACTGTGGAATCTATTAATCTCAAAATGTTGAAGGCCGTTTGATTTCTTTTATTTTCAGGTTAGGGGCGGAAACTCAAAACTCCCGAGCATTGCCACTTGAGGAGTTTGTTTGATATGATTTGTCTATTGCTTAATAAGGAGAACATTCTTATTAAGTTATGAGTACATTCTTATTTTTAATGCATTTTTTTCAAGCAATTTCATTTTATTAGAAAACTTTCTATGTACTCATTTGTTGTAAACAGTGATTGTGGGGTTTCATTTTCTGAATGGACTCAAAACTCCAAACAACAATTGAATAGGATGTTTGCTAATAGAAAATCTGAAACAGGAATATGTGTATATGGCATGAATTAGTCATTGACTTTAATCTTATCTATACAAGGAACTAATAAAATTTGTTTATTCACAACATAAATCCAAGACTCTAACATGTCTTAAGTTAATGTGAATCAGAAGTAAGTTTCAGGCGGGGTGCAGGGGCTCATACCTGTAATCCCAGCACTTTGGGAGGCTGAAGTGGATGGATCACCTGAGGTCAGGAGTTGGAGACTAGCCTGGCCAACATGGAGAAACCCTGTCTCTACTAAAAATACAAAAACAGCTGGGTGTGGTGGTGCGTTCAATCCCAGCTACTTGGGAAGCTGAGGCAGGAGAATCTCTTGAACCCAGGAGGCAGAGGTTGCAGTGAGCCTGAGATCATACCACTGTACTCCAGCCTGGGTGACAGAGCGAGACTTTCTCAACAACAAAACGGAATTAACTTTGAGTCCCAGGAAATGTGAGAAGATCTCTATTATAATTGACTCTATCCAAGTAATTTCATGTATCATCAAGGAGTGCAGGCTTTGGGATCAGATGGTCCATGTTCTAGTCTCATCCCTACCACTTCATAACAGAATGGCATTGGGTGAATTACTTGACCTCATACTTTGATTTTCTTCCCTACAAAGTGTTAGTAGTAGTAGTACCTGTTCATAGAGTTGTGTAAGAGTTAGATGGTCAAGGAAGCCTAGATAGAATAGATAGCAATAAAGAGAATCCTAATAGAGGGATAGATTTGGGATATTGGATGGAATGATGAAGCCCAATCCAGGTGTATAACTGGAACATAAACACTGCATCCCTACTGTGTCCAGAATTCTTTTAAATTATTCATTCTAATTTCTATTTTGAGGTTTTCTTGTCTAACCTCTTGCATGACTCCCATAAAAACCACAAAAGTAATTATTATCTGGGAGGGAAACTATCCATTTAAATTTTTTTTATTTTTTGAGACAAGGTCTCACTCTCACCCAAGCTGGAGTGCAGTGGCGTCATTTTTGGCTTGTGGCCTCCACTTCCCAGGCTCACGCAGTCATCCTACCTCGGCCTCCTGAGTAGCTGGGATTACAGGCACGCGCCACCACGCCCAGCTAATTTTTTGTATTTTTAGTAGAGACGGGGTTTCACCACGTTGACCAGGATGGTCTCGATCTCCTGACCTCGTGATCCACCCGCCTCGGCCTCCCAAAGTGCTGGGATTACAGGCGTGAGCCACCGCGCCCGACCTTTTTTTTTTTTTATTGCATTTTAGGTTTTGGGGTACATGTGAAGAACATGTAAGATTGTTGCGTAGGTACACACATGGCAGTGTGGTTTGCTGCCTTCCTCCCCATCACCTATATCTGGCATTTCTCCCCATGTTATCCCTCCCCAACTCCCCACCCCCTGCTGTCCTATTCCCCTATTCCACCCCCCCCCACAGACCCCAGTGTGTGATACTCCCCTTCCTGTATCCATGTGTTCTCATTGTTCACCACCCACCTATGAATGAGAACCATGCGGTGTTTGATTTTCTGTTCTTGTGTCAGTTTGCTGAGAACGATGGTTTCCAGGTTCATCCGTGTCCTACAAAGGACGTGAACTCATCGTTTTTTCCTTTTTTTTGTCTGTAGAACAGGGTTTTGACATGTTGCCCAGGGTGGGCTCAAGCCATCCACCCACCTCAGCCTGCAAAAGTGCTAGGATTACAGGTGCGAGTCACCACACCCAGCCCCTTCAAAAATGTTTAATCATAAGCTGTTCTTTAGATTGCTTGCCAACTTCCCTCCCCATCCCAACAATTTTCCTACACCTTCCACTTGAAAGAAGATGAAAGCTAATAGCAGTAACTTTGATAAAGTAGAATTAGGATAGAAAAGTCACTTATTTTAAAATACATTTTCAGGCCAGGCATGGTGGCTCACACCTGTAATCCCAGCACTGGGAGGCCAAGGCGGGCAGATGACCTGAGGTCAGGATTTGAAACCAACCTGGCCAACATGGTGAAACCCCATCTCTACTAAAAAATAGAAAAAACTTAACTGGGCATTGTGGTGTGTGCCTGTAGTCCCAGCTACTCAGGAGGTTGAGGCAGGAGAATCACTTGAGACTGGGAGACGGGGATTGCAGTGAGCCAAGATCACACCACCTTACTCTAGCCTGGGCAACAGAGCAAGACTCTGTCTCAAAATAATTTTTTTATTAAATTAAAAATAAAACATTTGGCCAGGCGCGATGGCTCAAGCCTGTAATCCCAGCACTTTGGGAGGCCGAGGCGGGTAGATCACGAGGTCAAGAGATCGAGACCATCCTGGTCAATATGGTGAAACCCTGTTTCTGCTAAAAATACAAAAAATTAGCTGGGCATGGTGGTGCGTGCCTGTAATCCCGGCTACTCGGGAGGCTGAGGCAGGAGAATTGCCTGAACCCAGGAGACAGAGGTTGCAGTAAGCCAAGATCGAGCCATTGAACTCCAGCCCGGGTAACAAGAGCAAAACTCCCTCTCAAAAAAAAAAAAAAAAAAATTTTCAGCCTAAATGTAACATAAATATTTTTTATATCACAGTAAGAGATTTGTCACACTGGTGCTGATTGCCAGTAAGGGCTTGTTCTATGAACATAAATTGGTTGGGTTTTAACTTTACAAAGTGAGTAATTCTAACCAAACTCATCCATGTCCATTGTTTATTCCTTCACCCTCACCCCCTGCACTTTTCAACATAAAATAAATTGCATGTTTTTGTTTTAGCTGTAGCATATGGTCTGCCTATTTCTTCCCCTCAGGACCACCTCTCAAAACAATGTAGGGCATCACTGACAAAAGGGTCCTATCATATGGACATGAAATTAAGAGGCTTACTTAGATCTTTCAAATGTTCAGACACAGTTGAGGAGGTCTGTTTTCTTTAATCTTTCACGTCAGCCTGTTAGTGACTGCCTTATGGATGAATTCAGCCATAGATTTTCACAATGTTGTGATGTCCTGTCAATAGGAAAAAGCGCTTATTCTCTATAAACTTCACAGTGTGATGACATATACAAACTTTTTTTAAACTATATTACCAAGGCCGGGCACGGTGGCTCAAGCCTGTAATCCCAGCACTTTGGGAGGCCGAGGTGGGTGGATCACGAGGTCAAGAGATCGAGACCATCCTGGTCAACATGGTGAAACCCCATCTCTACTAAAAATACAAAAAATTAGCTGGGCATGGTGGCATGTGCCTGTAATCCCAGCTTCTTGGGAGGCTGAGGCAGAAGAATTGCCTGAACCCAGGAGGCGGAGGTTGCGGTGAGCCGAGATCGCGCCATTGCACTCCAGCCTGGGCAACAAGAGCGAAACTCCGTCTCAAAAAAAAAAAAAAACAAAAAAACCTTTATTACCAGTAGAGAGAGAGGCTGCTTACACTAGGGATTTTTAAATAGCAGAATCACATGGAAAGATTTTTTAAATTTAAATAGCTGCTTTAAACTGAATTAAACTTGTAAGTGCTGTTCATATGAAGAATAAAGATGGCCTAGTACGTGACAGGAGATAGCCTTTAGCTGTTCATTGAGCAGATTAAGTAGGTTATTATCTTGGAGCTACTCATTACACAGTGTACGACTAAAGTATGTTAAAGTTAAGGAGATGCTGTAGATCTACTTTTTAGAACTTGGGAGTTAAAATGTCTTTGGGCTTGGGCCCAGAGCATACAGGAATTTAGTACATAAATGAATTTTCAATGTGATTGAAAACTCAGGCTGTTGTGCCTGGTGAAAACAGTGATGTCCATGGAAGGAAGGACTATATTACTGCTAGGTGAACAATGAAAAGCTTTTCACACCATTCAAGTACTCAAAATCAAGAACTGGACCGGTGTATTGGCATCGCAGTGGTATTTCACCGGACTTTGAGTAAAACTAGATGTGACTGATACCATTTATAAACTATAAGTTTGTGGGAGACATCAGGAAAGAGCTTTGTGGGTGGTAAATCCCAACTCCCACCTTGAGTTGGATAGCCTTGAAAAAACTAGCTCTGAAGCCTGCTCTTTATTTAATAAAGGGAGAAAGATACTACCATCCCCATCAGCAGCCAGAATGAAATGATGTGCCTTTTTCTGGTAAGAGCTCAGTAAATGCTCCCAGCCCCAACCTACCTCCACTCCCAACCTCCTTTCAGACCCTCTTCAAAAGGAAGGAGCAGTAAGAACACATATGTGGACAATGATCATGTAGAGTGTAATTCCAAATAATTGATCATATCTTAAACACAGTGAATAACAAAAACACAGAAGCTTTGAGTACCAAGCCTTGCCTATTGAAAACTTCAGCTTTTTTTTTGAGATGGAGTTTTTTGAGTTTTTTGGGGTTTTTGCTTTTTTGTTTTTTTTGAGGCAGAGTTTTGCTTTTATTGCCCAGTCTGGGGTGCAATGGCTCAACCTCTGACTCCTAGGTTCAAGTGATTCTCCTGCCTCAGCCTCCCGAGTAACTGGGATTATAGGCACATGCCATCACATCTGGCTAATTTTCTGTATTTTTAGTAGAAATGAGGTTTCATTATACTGTCGAGGCTGGTCTCAATTTCCTGACCTCAAGTGATCCACCCACTTTGGCCTCCCAAAGTGCTGGGATTATAGGCATGAGCCACCACACTCAGCTTTTCCAAAATCGTGTTCAATATCCTTATACCTCAGTAGAATAGGAGTAAACTTGTTAACATCAACTTCATGTGTCCATTACTGTGACCTCTATTCACAGTATTAACAGGTCTTATTCTTTGCCATTTCCCCATAAGGTTTAACAGGCTTGATTGTAAATAGTAAGTTGCTTTAAAATCCAATACAAATTCAGATTTGAAAGAATGCTGAAGATCCTTCCAAAATGGAAAAGAAATAAGCCCTACCCTTTCAAAATTATGTTGTTTCTGATCATGTTGACATGCAAGTAAGTAAAATAAAGGACATATTCATTCCTTAATTTCTTTAAATATGAAAAAAGTGTACAAATTTGAGAAAAGTTATACCTACAAAGACTCATCTAATGTTACATATTCAAAGTAAAATCTGTTTTTACCTCACCTGGGCTGCATTTCACATTTATTTCATAAAAACTAAAGCATCTTGGTCTTGACAAATCCTGATATTAGTACTAGAATACTCCTAGTTTGTAGTTGTGCCACCTTGAAATGATGGCAGCCAATAAGAATATCTGTGGCTATAGCTTACAACAATGGATGATGGCCAGGTGCGGTGGTTCATGCCTGTAATCCTAACACTTTGGGAGGCCAAGGTGGGTGGATCATGAGGTCAAGAGTTCAAGACCGGCCAGGCATGGTGGCTCAAGCCTGTAATCCCAGCACTTTGGGAAGCCAAGAGATGGAGATCATCCTGGTCAACATGGTGAAACCCCATCTCTACTAAAAATACAAAAAATTAGCTGGGCATGGTGGCACGTGCCTGTAATCCCAGCTACTCAGGAGGCTGAGGCAGGAGAATTGCCTGAACCCAGGAGGCGGAGGTTGCGGTGAGCCGAGATCATGCCATTGCACTCCAGCCTGGGTAACAAGAGCAAAACTCTGTCTAAAAAAAAGAGTTCAAGACCAACCTGGTCGAGATGGTGAAACCTCATCTCTACTAAAACTACAAAAATTAGCCAAGTGTTCTGGCAGGTGCCTGTAATCCCAGCTACTCAGGAGGCTGAGGCAGGAGAATCGCTTGAACCCAGCAGCAGAGGTTGCAGTGAGCCAAGATCATGTCACTGCATTCCAGCCTGGGTGACAGAGTGAGACTCCATCTCAAAAAAAAATAAAAATAATAACAATAGGTGCCAGTGAAGTTTAGTGAATGAGTGAGATTAACAGCAATGGAAACCTTATCAAAAATGCTTAAGCCTGGCTGGGCACCATGGCTCATGCCTGTAATCCCAGCATTTTGGGAGGCTAAGGCAGGTGGATCACTTGAGGTCAGGAGTTCAAGACCATCCTGGCCAACATGGTGAAAACCCATCTCTACTAAAAATACAAAAATTAGCTAAGTGTGGTGGTGGGTGCCTATAATCCCAGCTACTCAGGAGGCTGAGGCAGGAGAATTGCTTGAACCTGGGAGGTGGAGATTGTTGCAGTGAGCTGAGATCATGCCATTGCACTCTAGCCTGGGTGATAGAGCAAGGCTCAAAAAAAAAAAAATTGCTTAATCCACCAACTTAAAATAGCTTGTAATACTATTATCTCATCCATGCTCACTTTTCTGAGGTCTAATAATGTTCTAGGTATGGCAGTATTTGAAAGTATTTAAAGGATGACCTCATCAGGGGTAACTATTCAGATGAAGTGAGCAAAGGTCTCTGGAAAAGTTTGTGTGTTGATTCATCCTTCCCTTATCAGACCTAGCTTTTGTCCTACCAACTGGTTCTGCATGTGGTAATGACCTGATTCACTCTGTAAATAGATGAAGAATTCAAATCACTACAAATAAGCCACAGGGAAAGCAGCCCAAGGTTTATGATGCCATCTTAACTAGCACAATTTCTTAGAGCCATCTGAAGAGTTCGGGGGCCCTCTGATAATGAAATGCCAAAGCCCTCACCTCCTCCTGGCAGGCCTTGAGCCTCCAAGAATCTTTAAGGGTTAGATTGCTGCCAAAGTAAACAGAATATAGAATCTCTTTAACTTACCTTCCTGCCTTCCTCTAGTCTACTTTGAAATAATTAAGCATCTTTACTCACCGAGCAAGAAAATATAAGTGGCTTTTACAATTTATTTTAAACTAACAACATTAAAATTGACAGGACAAGTGAAAAATAAAAGGAAATACCATACAAAGCACCAGAATATGTAGTTCCTGGACAATCAAAACTGTAAACACTGAAATATGTTTTGTTGTTATTAAGAAAGTGTTTTCTGATACTGTGAGTAATCATGCCTAACACTTGAGGAGGCTAATTTATAACTAAAACTTTTAGTTAGTGACACCATAGGATCTGGTTAAACTGAGTGAGACTGAATTTCCAGTAGAGAAACAAAGATCCCTTAGCCATCATTTCCTCCCAATTAGGCAATAAGGGAACATCTGCGGCGGAACTGGGAAGAAAGTCTTGATATATATTCAGTGGCTCCTCTCCAAGAAGGAGTGCTTCAGGAGCTGAAGGGCAGAAGGTCGCTCATGCTGGTCCCTAAGAAGGCAAAAACACATTAGAAGCAGTAGCATCCAGTAATGAGAATGCTAATGAAATCTACTTAACTCAAATGCAAACTTTTAAAGATGGAAATACAACTTCTGGCCAGGCGCCGTGGCTCACGCCTGTAATCCCAGCACTTTGGAAGGCTGAGGTGGGCGGATCACCTGAGGTCGGGAGTTCAAGAGCAGTCTGACCAATATGGTGAAACTCCGTCTCTTAAAAAAAAAGAAAGGAAGAAAAGGAAGATACAACTTGTGATAGTCAAACAGGCCTGGGTTGAGTCCAGTCTCCAGTTTTTAACTGTGTAACCTTAAGCAAGTGACTAAAACTCTCCTCATCAGTAAGATGGAAACAATAATACCTAACTCATTGGGAGAATTAAATAACATATATACAACTTTTAAACAATAGCATGGTACTTGTTCGAAAAGTCATAGCTATTGTGATTGAAAACTATGCCCCATTTTCCATTGTACTTTTGTTCAATTTGTTTGTAGTGTAATTTACATACGGCAAAATTCTCACATTTAAAATTTAGAAGCATTAAAATCCAGAAATGAAAAGACTTTTAAAAATAGATTTTCAAATATGCTTTGGTGATTAATTTAAATAATTTCATTTTGGGCACTCCTGGATTAACATAAGATAAAGGGCAACAGTTCTTCAGTACTATTGTGGCATAGCTTTTTTCTTCAAGAAATTCAAAAGATTTTAGAAAGGTATCAGTCAATGAGCCAGTTAATGAACAAATGAGCTAATGAAATAGTCACTAATTAGCTGCAATGGCCTATTCCAGAGGCATTGTTTTGGTTCAGTTGGCTATCTTTTGATTTTTTTTTCAGATGCATAAATATTTATTAAGGCCTTAACGAACAAGTAACTTCCCCTACCCGTCATATTGTGCAACCACTTTTTTTATTGATAATAATGAGTTTATCATTTCTATGCATCAGGAACATTTCAAGTCCTCTCTTCTAGCTATTTGAAATACAGAATACATTGTTGTTAATGACAGTCACCCTGCTCTGTTATCAAACATTGGAACTTATTCCTTCTATCTAATTATATACCCATTAACCAACCTCTCTTCATCCTCTCTGCCCCACTACATACACACCCTTCCCAGCCTCTGATCACTATCTTTCTACTCTCTACCTCCATGAGATCAACTTTCGTAGCTCCCACATAAGTGTGAAAAGATGTGATATTTGTCTTATTGGACCTGGCTTATTTTACTTAAGATAATGAACTCCAGATCCATCTATGTTGCTGCAAATGCTAAGATTTCATTTTTTTAATGGCTGAGTAGCATTCTGTTGTGTATATATACTACGTTTTCTTTATCCATTCATCTGTTGAGGGACACTTAGGTGGATCCATACCTTTGCTATTGTGAATAGAGCTGCAATAAGCTTGAGTTCGCAGGTATCCCTTACACACAATAATGATTTTTCTTTCCTTTGGATAAATAGTAGGAGGATTGCTGGATCATATAGCAGGTAGTTCTATTTTTAGTTTTTTGAGAAGTCTCCATACTGTTTTACATAATGGCTGTATTAATTTACATTCACATCCAACAGTACATGAGTTCCCTTATCTATACATTCTTGCCAGCATCTGCTATTTTTTTGTGTTTTTTCTTTTTCATTTTTCTTTTTTTTTTTTTTTTTAAAGACCAGCATCCTATCAAGCTGAAAGCCTCAGGGGCTGACAGCTTTCCAGGCTGAAGGCTTTTTTTTGGGGGGGTGTTTTTAATAGTAGCCATTTTAAATGGGATAAGATGGTATCTCTTTGTGGTTCTAATTTGCATGTCCTTCTTGGTTAGTGATGTTGAGCGTTTCTTCATACACCTGTTGGCTATTTGTGTCTCCTTTAAAGACCTGTTTCTTGTTGAATGAACATTTTGCAAATATTTTCTCCCATTCAATAGGCTGTCTCTTCACTCTGTTGTTTCCCTTACCTTAAAGGCACAGGCAACAAAACCAAACCTAGACAAATGGAACTACACATTTAAGAGCTTCTGCACAAACCGATGCCCTGGAGTGTTTCCCTTATGTTTTCTTCTAGTAGTTTTATAGTTTTGAGTCTTATGTTTAGGTATTTAATCAACTTTGAGTTGATTTTTGTATATGGTGAGATAAGGGTCTAACTTCATCATGTGCATATGAATATTCTGTTTGCCCAGAACCATATATTGAAGAGAGTGTCAGTTCCCCAGTATATGTTCTTGGACCCTTTGTCAGAAACAAGTTGGTTTACATATGGAGATTTATTTCTGGATTCTCTATTCTTGGCTCTTTGAGCTCCTTTTTGGTTCTACACAGATTTTAGGATTGTTTCTTATATATTTCTGTGGAAAATTACATTGGCATTTGACAGAGGTTGCATTGATTCTATAGATGATTTTGGTTAGTATGATCATTTTAACATTATTGATTCTTGTGACCCATGAGCATTTGTTTGTGTCTTCAGTTTTTTACATCACTGTTTTGTTTATTTCATCAGTGTTTTGTAGTTCTCCTTGTAGAGGTCTTTCACTTCCTTGGTTACATACATCCCCAGTTATTTTATCTTATTTTCATAGCCATTTTAAATGGAATTGCCTTCTTGATTTCTTTCTCAGCTACTTCATTGTTGGTATATAGAAACACTACTGATTTTTGTGTGTTAATTTTGTATCCTGCAACTTTGCTTAATCTTTACTGAATCGATCTAAGGGTTTTGGTGGAGTCTTCAGGTTTTTTTAAATATAAGATCACGTTATCTGCAAAGAAGCACAGTTTGACTTTCTCTTTTCCAGTTTGAATGCCTTTTATTCTTTCTCTTGCCTAGTCACTCTGGCTAGGATTTCCAATACTGCGTTGAATAGGTGTGGTGAAAGTGGGCATCCTTGTCTTGTTCCAGTTCTAAGAAGAAAGGCTTTCACCTTTTCCATATTCTATATAATATTAGCTGTGGGTTTGTCATGTATAGTCTATTATATTGAGGTATGTTCTTTCTATGCCTAGTTTGTTGATACTTTTTATCATGAAGGAATGTTGAATTTTAGAAAATGCCTTTTCTGTTTTTATTGAGATGGTCATATTGTTTTTGTCCTTCATTCTGTTAATATGATGTATCATGCTTATCGATTTGTGTGTGTTGAACCATCGTTGCATCACTAGCATAAAACTCACTTGATTGTGGCATATTAACTTTTTGATGTGCTGTTGGGTTAGATTTGCTAGTATTTTATTCAGGAATTTTGTATCTGTTTTCATCAAGGATATTGGCCTATAGTTTTCTTTGTGTGTGTGTGTGTGTGTGGTTTTTGCATCCTTGTCTGGTTTTGGTATCAGGGTAATTCTGGCTTCATAGAATTAGTTAGGGAACCTTCCTTCTCAATTTTTTGAAATAATTGGAGGATAACTGGTGTTAGTTCTTCTTTATGAGTTTGATAGAATATGGCAGTGAAGCCATCCAGTCCTGGGTTTTTCTGTTAGGAGACATTTTATTACTGATTCAATCTCATTGCTCATTATTGGTCTGTTCAGGTTCTCTATTTCTTCCTGATTCAATCTTGTATGTGTCCAGGAATGTATCCATTTCCTCTTGGTTTTCCAGTTTGTTAGCTTATAGTTGTTCATAATGGTCTCTGATGGGTTTTTCATTTCTGTGGTATTAGTTGTTATGTCTCCTTTTTTGTTTCTGATTTTTATTTGGGTCATCTCTCTTTTTTTTCCTAGGTTAGTCTGGCTAGCAGTTTATTAATTTTTTTTTCTAAAAAATATGGAACGCTTCATGAATTTGCGTGTCATCCTTGCTCAAGGGCCATGCTAATCTTCTCTGTATCGTTCCCATTTTTTTATATGTGCTGCTGAAGCAAGCACAATTTTGCTTTTTTTAAACCAACTTCTCATTTCACTGATCCTTCATATTTTTTTCTCTATTTCATTTAGTACTACTCTGATCTTTATTATTTTTCTATTAATTTTTTTAATTTTATTTTTATTTGTTGTGGGTACATAGTAAGTGTATATATTTATGGGCCACGTGAGATGTTTTGATACAGGCATCCAATGTCAAATAATCACACCATGAAGAATAGGACATCCATTCTCTCAAGAACTAATCCTTTGTGTCATGAACAATCCAATTATACTCTTTTAGTTATTTAAAACTGTACAATTAAGTTATTAATGACTATTGTCTCCCTGATGTGCTATTAAATAGTAGGTCTTATTCAATCTAACTTTTTTTTTTTTCATTCCTTCCCTACCTGCTCCACCCCTACCCTCCTACTATCATTCCCAGCCTCTGGTAATCATCCTTCTACTCTATGTTCATAAATTTAATTGTTTTCATTTTTAGATCCCACACATAAGTGAGGACATGCAATGTTTGTCTTTTGGAGCCTGGCTTATTTCACTTAACATAATCTGATCTTTATTTCTTTTATTCTTCTAATTTGGGGTTTGGTTTGTTCTCTTTTTCTTCTATTTCCTCGATTATTTATTTAAATTTTTATACTCTTTCTAAAGACAGTGTCTTACTCTGTCATCCCAGCTGCAATGCAGTGGTGTGATCATGGCTCACTGCAGCCTTGAACTCTTGGGTTCAAGCAATCCTCCCACCTCAGCCTCCCAAGTAACCCAGCTAATTTTTTTTAAAAGACAAGGTCTCACTAAGTGCTGCTCAGGATGGTCTTGAACCCTTGGGTTCAAATGATCCTCTCACCTTGGCCTCTTACAGTGTAGGAATTACAAGTGTGAGGCACCGTGTCAAGCTAATCTTCATACACTTTTGATGTAGGCTTTTATTGCTGTAAACTTCCCTCTAAGCATTACTTTGCTATGTCACATAGATTTGGGTATGTTGTGTTTTGATTTTCCTTTGTTTTGAGAAATTTTTAAATTTTCTTCTTAATTTCTTCCTTGACCTGATGGCCATTCAGTAATATGTTGTTTAGTTTCCATGTATTTGTACAGTTTCCAAAGTTCCTCTTGTTATTGATTTCTAGTTTTATTCCATCGTGGCTGAAAAAATACTTGGTATAATTTTGATTTTTAAAAAATTGTTGAAACTTTTTTGGCAGCCTAATATATGGCCTATCCTGGAAAATGTCCCATGTGTTAATGGGAACATTTATTCTGCAGTTGTTGGATAAAATATTCTGTAGGTAACTGTTGTGTCTGCTTGGTTTAATGTGCAGTTTAAATCTAGTGTTTCTCTGTTGATTTTTTGTCTAGATAATCTCTTCAATGTTGAGAGTGGGGTGTTGAAGTCCCTATCTATGATTGAATTAGAGTCTATCTCTCTCTTTAGACCTAATAATATCTGCTTTATATATCTGGGTGCTCTGGTGTATGGTACATATATATTTAGAAGTGTTACATCCTCTGATGTAACATCAGAAGTGCTACATCCTCTGGGTGAATTTATCTCTTTATCATTATATAGTGACTTTGTCCCTTTTTATGGTTTTTGACATGAAATATATTTTATCTGATATGAATATAGCTACTCGTGCTCTCTATTGATTTCTAGTTGCATGAACTATCTTGTTCCATCCTTTCACTTTTAGTCTATGTGTGTCTTTACAAGTAAAGTGAGTTTCTTGAAGGCAGCATATTTTTGGGTTTTTTAAAAAAAATCTGTTCAGCCATTTTAATTGGAAATTTCTAATCCATTTATGTTCAAGGTTATTATTGATATGTGATGACTTATTCCCATCATTTTGTTAACTGTTTCTGGTTGTTTTTGTTTGTTTCTTTCTCTCTTGTTATCGTTGTGGTTTGCTGGTTTTCTGGAGTGTTAACATTTACGTCCTTTCTCTGCCTCTTTTGAGTGGTTTGCTCTACTAGTGAGCCAGTGAGTTTTACACTTTCATATGTTTTCATGAGAGATATGACCTTTCATAAAAAAAAAAAAAAAGGATATGACCTTTCACTTCCAGGTTTAGGACTCTCTTAAGCATTTCTTGTAGGGCCACTAACGGTGATGAAGTCTCTCAGTTTTTACATGTCTGTGAAAGACTTTCTTCTTCATTTTTAAAAGATAACTTTGTGCTGGGTATTTTTGGCTGACAGCTTTGTTTTTGCTTTTATCCCTTTCAAAACTTTTAACATATTATCCCATTCTCTCCTGGCCTGTAAGGTTTCTGCTGATAAATCCACATTAGTCTGATGGGGGTTCTTTTACACGTTGTTAGATGCTTTTCTTTTGTTGTTTTTAGAATTTTCTCTTTGTCTTTGACTTTTGACAGTTTGACTGTAATGTACATAGAGAAGACCTTCTAGGTTTTATCTATTTGTGGATCTCTTAGCTTCCTGTATCTAAATGTCTAAATCTCTTGCTAGGCCTGGGAAGGTTTCAGCAATTATTTCTTTATTTTATTATTAAATTTTTATTTTATATATATATATATTTTTTTAAGTAGAGATGGAATTTCACTATCTTGGCCAGGCTAGTCTCGAACTCCCGACCTCATGTGATTCACCCACCTTGGCCTTCCAAAGTGCTGGGATTACAAGCGTGAGCCACTGCACCCAGCCTATTATTTCTTTAAGTAGACCTTCTATACTGTTGGTCTTCTCTTCACCTTCTGGAACAACCAAAATTGTGTATTTGGTCCACTTATAGTTTTCCACATGTCATGTAGGCTTGGTTCACTTTTTTTTTCTTTATTTTCGTCTGAATGGGTTATTTCAAAAGATCTGTATTCAAGTTCTGAGATTCTTTCTCCTGCTTGATGTAGTCTATTGTTGAAGCTCTTGAATGAATTTGCACATGTGGTGTAACAGTCACTTCTTTTAATTTTTTGGATTGGCTTTCATAGGGGAAGACTTTTTCTTGAAGATGTATCTATGGTGTTGATTGGATAGGATGCTTTGGCTTTGATTCTGGGTGTAGGCAGTAGAGTGGTCTTGGTATGATTTCTTCAACTGTAAGCAATGCCAGTGCTGTCTGTAATTTCCTCAGTGGCCTAGTCTATGATTGTTAGTGGAATATGTGGTGAGGTTTTGCTGGAGACTGGCATGCCAGGTGGGCCAGGTTCCAGGGATGTGGAGTTGCAGTGGCTGTTGAGCCCCAGGGCAGGTTGGAGTCTGGTGTGGGCTGGACTCTCAAAATGGTGCCAGGCGTTAGCTGCTTATGACTCAGGGGTGTGTGGGACCTGGTTTGAGCTCCCTCTCTGGAGCAATGCATGGCCACATGGTTTCCAGGAAATCCACATTCTAGTCTCAGTGTCTGCAAGGACTAAAGCATTCTCCCGTGGCTAGGACTGCAGGAGTTCACTGTGAGAATGTGGACCACTGGGGATCTCTCACCGTTTCCCCACACTGGGGAGCCTCTCTGGCCTCTCAGCCAATCTCAAACAAACTGGCTGTCTTGCTTCCCTTTTCTTCCATGTCTCAGGTGTTTCCTGTCACTTCTCTGTTGATATCTAGTGTTCTCTCTTAGATGCTGTATTTGAAATGTGGTTATCTACTTGCCATTTTAGTTCTTTGTGGAGGAAGCAAGTCCCAGATGCCTCTGGTCAGCCATCTTGAAGCCCCTCCTTTTTTGATAATTTTGAAAGCAAGAGGGCCACCAGATCATTTTCCAGGTGAAAGTGGAAAATAAATACTTTTAAAAGTATTTCAGTTTGTGTAAAAATATTATATTTTGTGTCATAAAATATATTTTGTGTCATTTCAAAAGTAAAAACGAAAACAAAAATCCACAGGGTGCGGTGACTCACACCTGTAATCCCAGCACTTTGGGACGCCGAGGTGGGCGAATCACTAAGTCCAGAGTTGGAGACCAGCCTGGCCAACATGGTGAAACCCTGTCTCTACTGAAAAATACAAAAAATTCAGCTGGGAGCAGTGGCAGGTGCCTGTAGTTCCAGCTGCTCTGGAGGCTGAGGCAGGAGAATTGCTTGAATCCGAGAGGCAGAGGTTGCAGTGAGGTGAGATCGTGCCACTGTACTCCAGCCTGGGTGACAGAGCAAGACTCTATCTCAAAAAAAAAAAAAAAAAAAAAAAAAAAAAAAAAAAGATTATTTCACCATCTGGAGGCCCTTTCTCCTGCTTTCAAAATATGCATAAATCTCTCCCTTAAAAAAAAAATTCTGTCCTTGAACTGGATATCATTTCTAGCTACCACTGTCGCACCCCCCGACTTTTTTTTTTTTTTTTTTTTTTTGAGACAGGATCTCATTCTGTTGCCCAGGCTAGAGTGCAGTGGCATGGTCACGGCTCACTGTGGTCTCAACCTCCCAGGCTTCAGTAATCCTCCCCCTCAGCCTTCTTAGTAGCTGGGACTACAGGTGTACACCACCACGCCTTGCTAATTTTTAAAATTTTTGTAGGGACAAAGTCTCTACAAAATGTTTGTTGCCCAGGCTGATCTTAAACTACTGAGCTCAATGTTATCCTGCCTCAGCTTCCCAAAGTGCTGGGATTACAAGAGCGGGACACTGTGCCTGGCCCATCCCATTTTAAAAATTGCTGCCAAATGTCGCTAACAGGACTAAGCTCAGTGACTTTCTCCCAGTATTCTTAACCATTTGGCCCATTCCTCTATAGAAATTGTCCTCTCTTGAAATTAACCAAATTTAATGAGCTCATCCTTTTTGTCACTTCTGTAGCACTTGAAATATTCACTACTCCCTCCTACCTGAAACTCCGTCTGCTTAGATTTATGGGAAACTCTGTCCCCTTGTTTCTTCTTACACCTTGGGGCAACTCCCCGCCCTCCCTCCCTCTCTACCTCCGTTTTTCCCTTCCCTTCTCCAGTTATGAGCTAGACTTGATGCCATGCATTTCTGTTAGCTTCCTTTTCTTTCTTTCTTTCTTTTCTCTTTTTTTTTTTTTTTTTTGAGACAGAGTTTCACTCTTGTTGCCCAGGCTGGAGTGCAATGGCACAATCTCAGCTCACTGCAACCTCTGCCTCCCAGGTTCAAGCGATTTTCCTGCCTCAGCCTTCCAAGTAGCTGAGATTACAGGCATGTGCCACCATACCTGGCTATTTTTTGTATTTTTAGTAGAGACGGGGTTTCTCCATGTTGGTCAGGCTAGTCTCGAACTCCTGACCTCAGGTGATCCACCTACCTCGGCCTCCAAAAGTGCTGGGATTACAGGCATGAGCCACTACACCAGGTACATTTCTGTTAGCTTCCATTGTGAGCATTTTCAAAAATATTTTCCTTAGCCCTATAATTTTTTATGACTCTAGCTATCAACCTTATAATGACCATTGTTTTGGAGACAGGGTCTCGCTGTGTCCCTCAGGCTGGAGTACAATGGCGCCATCTTGGCCCACTGCAGCCTCAACTTCCGGGGTCAAGCAGTCCTCTCATCCTCTCACTCCAGCCTCCTGAGTAGCTGGGACTACAGGCATGCACCACCATGCCTGGGTAATTTTTGTATTTTTTGTAGAGATGGGGTTTTGCCATATGGTCCAGGTTGGTCTCCATCTTGAACTCCAGGACTCAAGCAATCCATCCACTTCAGCCTTACAAGTGCTGGGATTACAGGCATAAGCCACCACACCTGACTGTTATAATATTTTTTAAATGTGTACTTCTAATCTTAATTGCTTTTCTGAGCTCCAATTCCACAGTTTCAAATGTCTCCTTACATGGGATGGGGAGGGTTTAGCTACCTCCCCTGTTCTTCTCTCATAACTGTGATTTTTCCCATTATCCAGACTCAAAACTGTGAAATCCTATCATCCTACTCCATTACCAAGTCTTGACTCACCTTTCTCTGAAATTTTCTGGAATCCTTTACAATCTCACTGCTTCTACCACCATCAGCATCCAAGCTCCAGATTTCTGCAGAACTTTCTAGTCTCAAGCAGCATCCATTCCAGGCCCATCGATACGTTGCCATCTGACCTGCCTTCCCAAAGACCCTTTCTTTATGGCCTTCTCTACCCAAAAATCTTTTGCAGCCCCCTCCTCCTTGCTGCCTATTGCAACGAAGCTAAACTCCTTGGCCTGACTTCCCAGAACTTAGCCTGTCCACAGGAGTACCCCCTTCATGCTTATTTGACTCAGCTTATCCAAGTTCATTCCTGTTTTATTTGGACTTTTCCTAGTCTGTGCCTGATTACCTCTATTTCTGAATCTTTAAGAGTGCCTCGCCCTTTATTTTCTGGCTATCCATATCTCCAAGGAGTATTGATACCAGGTGAAATGCTAGGGTCCTCAGGGTCTTCACCATAGAATTTAGGAGGTAATTATATACTCATATATGACTCTAATTAGGTAAGTATGTTAGTATTCTTCCTAATGATTATTAACTGTAAACTTCTAATTTTGTGCCCTACACTCTGCTAAGCAATTTATGTGCACTGTTTCACTTAACCTTCACATTAACCCTGTTAACTTATTGTTAGTGATGTGAATTGTATATTGCTTAATTTATGGAGCAATGGTTCAAAAGGAGAGCCATAAAAGATTCCACCCTTTCTCTTTAATCATGTAGGGGGTGTGTGTGTGTATGTGTGTGTGTATGTGTGTGTGTGTGTGTATTTAATCACAACTTGAAAGAAAATCAGAATAACGATTTCTAGCTGTGAGTCAATAATACTGGTGATTATTAAATTCAGAACAAAGCAACTACAATAGTTTTAAGAGTTAACACCAATCTCTAAAAGTAGTACTGATCTATAAGATATTCCAACACATTTATGCCCTTTTTGTCAGTTTGTTTTTTTTTTTTTTTTGGAGAGGATGGGCAGCTCAGTGACTAGGGAAGCTGTCCACAAAATCCACGCTGGGAAACCTAAGGTGTCTCTGCATGTAGCAATGCCCAGAACTGTAGCCCTGGACTGGCATTCCTGCCCTGGCCCATGTGATCCTGAAATCAGCCAGGACAGGCTGATACACATGTGCTGGGAGAAGCAGACAGACCCTGAAAGAGGGGCACCTTCATTGACAGAGAGGGTGACCTGCAGATTCTAAGATTCATTCAGAAAGGCAAAATGAACCCCCTGGGAGGTGGGGGTTGACATATGTGCTTCTTGAAAGATGGGACACTGGAACTTTTTATCTAGGGATAAGAAGGCACGCTTCCTTGAAAGACAGGAAATTGACTTTGAGTCTCAGGCCTTTCTTGTCCTCCAACTAAATGTTGGGTCTCGCCAGGTAGGTAGGTCTGGGACTGCTGGTGCGGTAGCCTAGAGTGGGCTCCAGCACCCGCAGCCCTACTGCTTAACCCACCCATGGGTACACACTTTAACTAGAGCCATCTCTCTGCTTTTATTTTATTCTTTGATTTACGATTTCATATGAGCAGAGAGTACCTGGCTAAAAATTTGAAAAGCACAGCATTAACCTCCATTACATTACATTACAGTTACAGTTCTAACATTTTGCCCAGAATTTAATTTCATAGATATGAGAGAAAAGAAGGAAGGGGAATACAGGCAATTTTCTAAGGCTTTTTGATTCACCAAACACTCCCCCACTTGATGCTTGAAATCTCCAATTAGACATTGGTTCAAAATGTTTCCCCACACTTTAAATTCAAGGAGATATCATTTCACCCTAGCCAGTTCCTAGGAAGATGTCTTATTGGTAAATAAGTACATCTTTAACAAACTTTGCAAACCCATTGCTTTGGGCAAGTATTGATAGAACTTGAGAAGACATTTAATGGAGGCACTTTCTACTTGAAGCATTGCCTCCTATACCCTGATACAACAATGAACACAATTACCCAATGTGACTAATTATGATGACTTTCAGTACAAAATCACTCTCTACTTGATTTCTCCCCAAAACAGAGCTTTTAATGGGCCATAACTTTCAGGTGAAATGTCAGCCACTTGGAATCTCTGGGAATTTATCCTCCTCATCTTGTTTTTAGTTTCTTACCTGGTCAGACACATGCGCACAAAGTCTGCTGCGTTTTCTGAAAAGTGGTCTGGTAAAGAAGGCATCAGCCCTCGGTGCGCTCCAATGTAAAACATGGTGGCCATCCTTTCCATGGAAGCCAGTGGAGGCTTCCCTGTAGCCATCTCAAACACAGTACAACCAATGCTCCAGATATCTGATTTCCTTCCATAGCCAGATTCATTAATGACTTCTGGGGCCAGCCAATATGGAGTCCCATGCATGGACTTCAGCATGTCACTGTGGGTGCCATTTACACCTGCCCAGGCCAAACGCTTGGCACAGCCAAACTCAATCAGCTTTATTATTCCAGTTGGCATGAGCATAACATTACTTCCTTTGATATCACGATGTACCACACAGTTCTCATGGAGATAAGCAACACCTTGCAGAATTTGTTTTGTATATTTACAGAACACCATCTCAGGCAATGGCCCAAAACGGTTTATAATACTAGAGATTGAGCCACCAGGAACAAACTCCATGAAAATGCTCACAGTATTCTCTTGCAAGCATGTCCCCAAATAGGCCACAATGTTGACATGTTTCAGTGCTTTGAGCAAATCTAGTTCTTCCTGTAGTTTCCGGTATTCCTTTTCAGTAGCTAATTTATCAGAGGTATCCAAAACCACCTGTTTTACGGCTATTAGCTGTCCTTGGCTAGTGAGACCACAGTATACCTAGAAGCAAACCAATATCTTGTTATTAAATTAATGACATAACTTATTCACAAAATGTCTCAGGTGACACTTGACTTTCCCTTCTCCTCCAAAACCCTTGTCTCTCCCTAAGTTGTTACCTCCCTTCCTAAATGCAAAGTATTTAAGCAAATTCAATGTTTCAGTGGAGCCAAGATGGGTATGAGAAATATGGTAAATGGATGTCACATTGACTTAAAATCAAGTGGCTTGGATTGGCTAGAATCCTGTCTTCATCTTTCCCCAGCTGCATAATTTGGGATAAATGAGTAATCTTTTGACTTCAGTTTTTCTCTTCTGTAAAGCTGAGGTAACAATACTTGACTCACAGATTTCTTTTTTTTTTTTTCTTTTCAGACAGGGTCTTACTCTGTTGCTCAGGCTGGCATGCACTGGCATAATCACAGCTCGCTGCAGCTTCAATCTCCTGGCTCAAGCAATCCTCCTGCCTCAGCCTCCTGAATAGCTAGGATCATAGGTGTGTGCTACCACACTTGGTTAATTCTGTGTGTGTCTGTATACTTTTTGTAGTGCCACCGTGTCTGGCCTTTTTTTCTTTGTCTTTTACTTTTTTTTGGAGACAAGGTCTCTCTCTGTCACCCATGCTGCAGTGCAGTGGCCCCAATCATATATCACTGCAGCCTCAAACTCCTGGAATCAGCCAATTCTCCTGCGTCAGCATCCCGAGTAGCTGGGACTACAGGCATGTGCCACCAGAGTAGGTTAATTTTTAAATTTTTAGTAAGGTCTTGCTACGTTGCCCAGGCTGCCTCATAGATTTTATTTATCTATTTATTTTATTTTTTTTTTGAGACAGGCTGGAGTGCAGTGGTGTGATCTGAGCTGACTGCAACTTCTGCCTCCCAAGTTCAAGCAATTCTCATGCCTCAGACTCTTCAGTAGCTGGGATTACAGGCGTGTGCCACCACACCTGGCTAATTTTTGTATTTTTAGTAGAGACGGGGTTTCACCATGTGGCTAGGCTGGTCTTGAACTCCTGACCTCAAGTGATCCAGATGCCTTGGCCTCCCAAAGTGCTGGGATTACAGGTGTGAGCCACTGTGCCCAGCCTGCCTCACAGATTTCTATGATGACCACATGAGATGGTGGTTTGGAAAGGCCCCTCACAAAATATGTAAAATAGAGGTAGTTTAGCTCCCAAGCTCTCTGGAGCAAGAAGGAGACAGGCCCTGGAAATCACCCTTATGATGTAATCTCAGTGGTTTTGTGTCTTCTCATCTTCTCATTGATTCCTGAAATGTCCCCAGCTGGAGACAGCACAAGTCTTATTTGGGAACCAGCCTTTTCTTTACTCATCTATGTAAATAACTATCTCAATTGCTAGGACTTAGATATATAATGTGTGTACATATTTATGAGGTATATATGACTTTTTTTTTTTTTGAGATGGAGTTTCACTTTTGTTACCCAGGCTGGAGTGCAATGGCGCGATCTCGGCTCGCCGCAACCTCCGCCTCCTGGGTTCAGTCAATTCTCCTGCCTCAGCCTCCTGAGTAGCTGGGATTACAGGCATGTGCCACCATGCCCAGCTAATTTTTTGTACTTTTAGTAGAGACGGGGTTTCACCATGTTGACCAGGATGGTCTCGATCTCTTGACCTCGTGATCCACCCGCCTCGGCCTCCCAAAGTGCTGGGATTACAGGCTTGAGCCACCGCGCCCAGCCTTATATGATATATTAATACACGCATAGAATGTGTAATGATCAAGACAGTATGTTCAGGACATCCATCACCTCAGATATTTGTCATTTTTTGTGTGTTGGGAGCATTTCTAATCTTCTAGCTAATTGGAAATTCACAATATATTGTTGTTAATGATAGTCACCCTACTGTGTTATCAAACACTAGAACTTATTTCTTCTATCTGACTGTATGTTTGTACCCACCTCTCTTCGTCCCCCACCTGCAAGATATCTTATGCAATTCACAAAATGTAAGGGACATCTTTTGTTTTTGCCATCCAGCAATGATTCTCCCAACTTCCAGTAACATATTGAGCTGTTGAAGGAAGATATTTCTTTCCCATTGGACTTGAACCTGGGAGAAGGAGAGGCTAGGAATGCAATGGTCACTGTATCACTATATGGTGCCTGAGAAACAGCCACACACAGGGAGACAGGCCAGATCCTGATGACATCGTCTGACCCCTGAAGCCACCCAGGCCCAGAGCCAGACCTATTCCAGAACTTTCAGTCACATAAAGCAATAACTGTCTTTTCCATCAATGGCTGGATTTTCTGTTACTTCCAACAAGTTCTAATTAAAAGAGTGCCTGCCAGAGGAAGCAGGGAGGTTGATTAGGGGAGCCAGAGGGGCAGAGGGAGGGACTGTGGAGGGGTGGGGAATGCTGGCTTCAAGTTTCCAGTTTTACTTACTGTGCCGTAGGCTCCCTTTCCAAGAATCTCACCCTTGGTCCATAGGATAGGTTCTTCAGACTTGAAACTGTTTTCAGAAAATGTCTTCTTTTCATTTGAGTTGAGAAATTTCTCCTCTGTGTCATGCATCCTGAACCCATTACTATGCCTCTGGAAGAATAAGACAGAAGGAAAAGTGACCATTAAACCAAGTCATTGGGATGGAGAGAAAGGGGTGAGTGTAGAGTCTTCTCAAATGTTCCTGGCTGTGCCCACTCTAATAGGTAACTTCTAGAGACACACGGCTCCCCCAAATGACCACATAATGTATTTTAGCTGTGTACTTCAGCCTTGTTAATTATACACATTTTAATATCACATCTTGCTCTGCATATTTTATAGGAAGAAGTCTTAGGCCTGTTCATCTCTAGGCCCACATGGGCCTGCAGCTACTGACCACTGTCTTTTGAGAATGACCTTTCACAAGCTCCCTATCATGATGGAATGTGTTAGTGTATGTCATCTCAGCCCCCTCACCTCAACTCTCTCCTTAAAATTCCCATTAAAGTAGTGAACAATCTGAGAGCAAATGCTCAGGTGTAGGGACTCTGGGAAATGCACACTTCATGTCTTCATATGAACAAAATGGTGAGCTACTTTGGGAGCTATGTTCATTTCTTTCCATCCCACATACCTAGAGCAATGTCTTGCCTATAATTATCTTTCTGCTGATAGTTGGAAATGATACGCTGTTGATTGAAAATGTCATCATTGTGGCTGGGCGCAGTGGCTCATGCCTGTAATCCCAGCACTTTGGGAGGCCAAGGCGGGTGGATCACGAGGTCAAGAGATTGAGACCATCCTGGTCAACATGGTGAAACCCCTCTCTACTAAAAATACAAAAAATTAGCTGGGCATGGTGGCATGTGCCTGTAATCCCAGCTACTCAGGAGGCTGAGGCAGGAGAATTGCCTGAACCCAGGAGGTGGAGGCTGCGGTGAGCTGAGATCGCACCATTGCACTCCAGCCTGGGTAACAAGAGCAAAACTGTCTCAAAAAAAAAAAAAAAAAAAAAAAAAAGAAAGAAAGAAAGAAAGAAAATGTGGTGGAGGCTGGGTGAGCTGAGATCGCGCCATTGTACTCCAGCCTGGGTAACAAGAGCAAAACTGTCTCAAAAAAAGAAAGAAAGAAAGAAAATGTCATCATTGAATAAAATACTGACTTATTTGAGTGGTTTTGTTGCATTGATTTAATCAAAGTTATTTCATTACAACGTCAAGCTAGCTAAATTCCAAAAGCTGGTCAGCATAATGAAAATATCTTAGCCTGAAAGTCAGAGGACCTGAATTCCAACCTTGTGATTAAACAATGAAACCTGAAGACCTACTCTTTAGCCCTGACCCTTGACCCTTGACCCAAACCCCCAAACCCCAACTCCAACCCTAAACTTAACCTTAACCCTTTACATCTGCCCAGATTCTCCAGCAGAAGCAGGGACCCTTGGCTCCCAGCTGTGCACCACTGCATCTGGCACAGGACTC
Source organism: Saimiri boliviensis (assembly GCF_048565385.1). Classification (NCBI taxonomy): domain Eukaryota; kingdom Metazoa; phylum Chordata; class Mammalia; order Primates; family Cebidae; genus Saimiri; species Saimiri boliviensis. The sequence goes on along the minus strand of NC_133453.1, from coordinate 105,652,675 downwards.
CAAAGCAGTCCCCAAATAGGCACCTGAATGCCCACTGTGCCAGCCATGCAGTGGAAGCCCGCGCTATATTCTCACCTCCAGAACCAGGGCCCAGCGCCTGCATCAGGCTGCTCAGGGCTGAAGTGAGCTGGGACACCCAAGGTCTTCATGAAACCAAGGCTATCTCATGCCTCCTGTCACAGAGCAAGACGCAGATGCAGCAGCACTGCATGCCCCCTCCTTCCCTCCGCGGCAGCTCGGCAACCTTCCAAGTCAGGGGCCCTTCCCTGATGATGCTCAAAGCACAAAGCACTGGACTTTCACACAGTGAGGCTGCACACATTATTCTGTGTAGATGCCCACTTAGGCCACTGGGAGAAAGGGTGGTAGAAGGAACCTCATGTTGCCCTGTGATATACATGCTCTGGTTTATACGACTGCAAGCTATTTACGAGAAACTCAAGCTGAAACACTACTTGTTTCCAACGTTTTGTCAGCAGAGGATTTACAATGTACGCTCCCATACAAGCTAGCCACAGAGCACACTGACTACTTCCCCTCTTAAGTCGCTCTGAGGGCCTCCGCATCAGTCCTAGAATTGGAAGATTGGTGGAGAAGAACTGGGATGTTGAGGGGGTACTGGATACTTGCTGGACACCAGCCTCCCCTCACCTAAGCTTACAGACAGCCCAGATCCCGCCTGATAAATCAGAAATTTTAACACACACAACTCTCGATAGCAGGACTTACAGAGGCAAAACTCTAAGGCAAAGGATTGTCTCAACTCCTTGGTGTCTCAAGGAACTAAAACACTGCCTAGCACAGGTGCACCATCAGCCTTATCAGTAAATACGCCTCTATATTTTATTCATCTTTGATTGTGGAAGTGATGTGATAAACACAGTGGACTAACGACCTTTGAGATCTCTTCTCGGGATCCTATCTGGTGGACCCCCAGATCTGCCAACACAGAGAAGGCATCATAAACATGTGCAGGACAGAGGCCAGATAAAACTGTCTCTCAGCCTTAAAGTGGCCTGGCAGTCACAGGAACGGCCACGTGGGATCTGGCCCATACAAGGAGTCAGGCTTTCAGCTTGAGGCACCCCACTGCACCTGCAAAACCAAATTGTGCCTATCAAAGAAGAATCAGCCAGCCTACTCTCCCTAATGAAAGATTCTCCCCAGGGCCTGACAACTTGGTGGTAACTCCTCCTTCCTCAGGCTTGGTCCCAAGGTACAAGACCACGTGCACCAGCAGCATGGGTCAGCAAGTGAGCAGAAGCCAGAAAAGGGCAGGCTGGAAGGCAAGGACCCCCTGAAGATCAGGAGAGAGGCCGTCTAGGTACCATGGAGCAGTTACATCAGACTGGAACATGTCCCATTTACAGGAGACTAGGAAACCCCAGCCTCACCCTCACCTGGGGCTGACACCGTTTTAGGCCTCAGCCTGTCTGCAGCCAGGCGCTCATGAAAACAGCATGTTGCCCCACATCACCTTGAGCTGTTTGCTGGCGCTCTCAGGGTTCGAACCAATAATAGAGCCTTGAGCCTAAAATCCCAGGTGGTAATCCAAGAGCGATATCTGCGTGACACCCCTCCTCCTCCACCCTCCATATCCAAGCGATCACCAAGGATACAAGCCGGCCAAGCAAGGTAGCTCACACCTGTAAGCCCAGTACTTCAGGCAGCTGAGGCATGTGGATCACCTGAGGTCAAGAGTTCGAGACTGTTCTGGCCAACATTGGAAAACACCATCTGTACTAGAAATTCAAAAATCAGCAAGGCATGGTGGCAGGTGCTTGTAATCCCAGCTACTTGGGAGGCTGAGGCAGGAGAATCACTTGAATCTGGGAGTCACAGGAGGCAGTGATTCGAGATCACACCACTTCCCTCCAGCCTGGGCAACAGAACAAGACTCTGTATCAAAAAAAAAAAAAAAAAAAAAAAAGAAAGAAAACACAAAAATTAGTATAGTTTTGTCACCAGCAAAGGGGTCTTGTTCCAGACCCCAACAACAGGATTTTGAATCTCACATGAAATGGAATTTATGGTGACTCACAGAGTCTAGTGACATTAAGAGTTTATTAGCCACTACTAAGTGACAGAGCAGGGAGTCCTCAGAAAGCAAGAGGAGGAAAGCACCTGTTTCAAAGAAAAACATTTTTTCTTGAGATGGAGTTTTACTCTAGTCACAGTGACACGACCTCAGCTCCCTACAACCTCTGCTTCTTGGGTTTAAGAACTCTTCTGCCTCAACCTCCCAAGTAGCTGGGATTACAGGTGTGCACCACCACACCCGGCTAATTTTTTTTTTGTATTTCCATTCCATTTTAATTTATTTTTGTTATTTATTTTATTCCATCCCCATAGAGACTGCCAAAAATTGCCAATGCTGACTATATTTCCAGTCATCATGGTGGGATATTAGGAAAATTTTCAATTAGCAATAATCGCGCCCTGGATAAACCTCATTGGCTACGATACTGCCACTGTGCAAAGCTATATTTTTGTATTTTTAGTAGAGACTGGGTTTCACCATGTTGGCCATGCTGCTGTCCAACTCCTGGCCTCAAGTGATCTGCCCTCCTTGTCCTCCCAGTGTGCTGGGATTAAGTAATCACACCTGTGATGCCAGCACATTAACGTACAAATAGCATTACTTAACATTTGTTTATATGGGTTATTAAGAACAGTGTTGTCTCTTATAAAGGATTGTGATCAGTTTGTGTCAGGCTATTAGTATTGTTAGTTTTCTATGTCACTACTGATTTTAACAATAATTTATGAGTGTACTGTTATCTTTAAAGTAAAACTTATTTTTAAATTAAGAATGTTTTTTGCTTAAAGTATTGGTATATATTTATAAGTTTGGGGTCTTTATTTAGTTATTAACTTGTTCCTGCAACCATAAATATTTTATAACCAAAGGTGCTCAATCCCTAAATATATAATCCAACAAATTTAACGTGTGTGTGTGTGTGTGTGTGTGTGAGAGAGAGAGAGAGAGGAGGGAGAGGGAGAGAGGGAGAGAGAGAGAGAGAGAGAGAGAGAGAGAGAGAGAGAGACAGGGTCTGACTCTGTCTCCCATGATTGAGTGCAGTGGTGCAATCATGGCTGGCTCACTGCAGCCTCAAAGTCCTAGGCTCAAGCGATCCTCCAACCTCAGCCTCCTGGGTAGCTGGGACCACAGGCACGAGCCACCACGCCAGCTAATTTTTATATTTTCTGTAGACATGGGGATCTTGCTATTTTCCCAGACTGGTCTTGAACTCCTGATCTCAAGTGATCCTCTCGCCTTGGCTTTCCAGAGTGCTGGGATGACACTCGTGAGCCCTGCACCCTGCCCAGATTTAGCTTTTTCTAAAGCTTTTATTTAAAATAAAGTCACTGTGGTTAAGATGCCTCTGGCAGTTTTGCATTTTAAGTGAAAAGACGATGTTGAGTGAATTTTTCCATCAGTTGTAAAACGTGCATCCATGTTTATTTCATTCCTATGGTTTTCAATTAATTGTCCCTTCTTCCTTTTTATAAACACATGGGCTAGAGGGCTTCGTGTCAGTTTCCATTTCCAGAACGATGACGCTGAACACTCTGCGCTCCGACTTCAAGTGGTGCAGAAGGACGGCCACAAGAGGGCGCACGGCCACAAGAGGGCGCACGGCCACAAGAGGGCGCACGGCCTCGGCCAGCGCTGTGAGCGCGAGGGCCCTGCAGTGCCCCGGCCGCCAGCAGAGGGCGCGCTGGAGCAAGGCGGCGTAACTGCCTGATGGCCAGGCTCCTCTAACAATCAGAAGCCCGGCTTTACATAGGCTGACAACTCCAGATACGACACGTGAAAGGGTCTTGGGGTTACAGTTCTAGAAATTACATGGGAAAGGGTCTTGGTCCATGGAGTAGGTGTGGGGTGGGGGCTTGAACTCGTGTAAGTTAAAACAACACCTTCCGGAAAGATTGCCCCATGCCATGCCTGCGATCTGTAAGGTGGTGCCCGGTCGGCCAGCCTTTACTTCTATTGAAATGCAGTGTGGAAGTCGAGGGGGCGGTGATCTTAGATGCTTGGGTCTCTCACCAGGTCACCTCCTCCCTGCACACAGCCACTCTCCCACCTGGGCTACTTTCCAGTCTCACTCAGAATCGCTCTGAGAAACTGTGGAAAGAGGACAGCTGTGGAGCCTCTCCCTTGTCCAAGTCACTCTGCTGAGAGACCAGATAACTCGTCTCACTGGACCCTGGACCACCCTGGGAAGAATACTTCTGCCCCTGTATTTCAGACAAAGACTATGAGGCGGTCAGGCACGGTGGCTCACGCCTGTAATCCCAGCACTTTGGGAGACCAAGGCAGTGGATCATGAGGTCAGGAGTTCCAGACCAGCCTGGCCAAGATGGAGAAACCCCGTCTCTATTGAAAACACAAAAATTAGCCAGGCATGGTGGCGGGCACCTATAATCCCAGCTATTGGGGAGACTGAGGCAGGAAATTGCTTGAACCCGGTGTCAGGTCTCCATATGCAAACCTGGAACCTGAAAGTCTGAACTCCTGCTTGCCTCCTGATTGTCTCCCACCCACCGACCCCCACCTGACTCCCTAAATTCACCATTGTCCCTGAGCACCCAGCAGAGCTTCCCTGGACAAGCCCCTCACCCAACCCTGCCATCTCAACTCTTCTTCTGAATGTGAATAGCCCTCACCCATCCTGTCATCTTAACTGCTCTTCTACCTCACCCCAGCCGCCACTATAACTGAACTGGGGGTCATGTACCCTCCTTGCCCCTAACCACCACTGTAACTGATCTTACCTGTGACTTTCCACTGCCCACCCCAAACCTGTAAAACCAATTCCCATCCCACTACCCTTTGCTAACGCCCTTTTCGGCCTTAGCCAACCTGCACCCAGGTGAATAAACAGCCACGTTGCCCAACCAAAGTCTGTTTGGGGGGTATCTTCATTCAAAGCGTGAATTTTCAACATTTTGGTACCAAAACCCGGGATGGGGGAACTCCTACAGGAGACCAAACCCCCATCCCTGCTCTTGTGCTCCCTCCATGAAGAGATCGACCTACCGACCCGGGTCATTAGACCAGCCCACACACACACCACCGGCTGTTTTGGTAAGCAGTCTCTCTTTTTTGCTTTCCCATTCTTTTATCTTTTCCTTTCCACTTCCTCCCCCTTCCAGTGTCATCATTTTTCCACCACAAACACAAGGAAAATCAGGTAAACCAGGTTCTTCCGTGAGATTCGGGACCCGAAAAACCCTATGTAGGTCATGGATCCTGGGACCCAGGTTCCCAGGGGTTGGGCTATCGTGGAGACGTTCACCCTAGTCACTTGCCCACCAGGCTCAGGGCCGATATTGGTGGCAGGTCAACATACAGGACACTCTCTTTGACTGCTCACCAACGACGAGGTTCAACCCAGGCTCACTGAGGGATGCCTGTTGAGCGGCTGGGTTGCGTGCCTATTCTCCTTGTCTCTGCTGTCTTTCCAGAACCCTGGGCAATCGCCCATCCTCTATCCCTCCCTCCTCCCCGCTGGCCTGTGTTCTAAAGAACCTCAAACCTCTCCAACTGTCCCCTAACCTAAAACCCAAACGTCTCTGTAAACACTGCGTTCTCTTTACTGGGCCACTGCATGGTCACAATACAAGTTAAACAATGGTTCCAATTGGCCAAAAATTGGCACCTTTCACCTCTATTTTATGAAATTAAGACAATTTTTGTCACAACATGGGCAAATGGTCTGAAATTCCCTACGTCCAGGCATTTTTTTTTACACATCAATCCCTCCATAATCTCTACTCCTCTTTGCTTCCGTCTGCCTCTCCTTCCTCTGCGGGTTAGCCAGACTCCTCCCTGCTCATCAACCTTCTGACCTTTCTCCTTCCCACCTGTGAACCAGGCCCTCATCCAGGACCTAAACCCACCCCAGATCCTTCCTCCTCTTCCTCTGCCCACAACCCCCCTCCTCATGCCCCTCCTGTCACCTCCCCACCTCGTATGCGGCCCGACTTACAGTTAATCCTGTGGCTGCCTCCTGCACCCCTGCCTGACAATCCCCCTTCCAGAGGTGGCTGGAGCCAAAGGCACAGTTAGGGTGACGTTCCTTCCCTTTATCTGACCTTTCCCAAATCGACCACCGGTTAGGCTCCTTTTCATCAGATCCTCCAATACTCTTCACCCAGTCCAGTAATCTCACCCGGAGTGAATTAAACGTCACCCTTACTTCCACTCTCACCCCTAAAAAATGCTTAATATGCATTTTATCACCCAGTCAACCCCAACATTACAAAAAGGTACAAAATTAAAATCTGGCCCTCAAACCCCACCCAGGGAATTAGGCAACCCTACCTTCAAGGTGTTCAATAACAGGGACAAATCTGCCCGGCTGCACATCTCAGAACTGCAGACACTGCCTCCTCCGTAAGACAAACCTCAGCCACGCCACCGGCCCACAGAGACTTCAGAGCACCCAGACTGCAGCGCGTCCAGCCGACCCCCCGGACCTTGCTTCACGTGTCGGAAACCTGGCCACTGGGCCAAGGAATGCCCTCAGCCTGGGACTGCTCCTGAGCCTTGCCCCGTCTGTGCGGGGCCCCCACAGAAAGTCAACTGTCCGACCCAGGTCGCTGCTCCCAGGGCTCCTGAAGCTCCAACCCTCGGCTTGGCGGCTAAAGACGGATGCTGCCCGACCATCTCAGAAGCCCCCTGGACCTTCACAGATGCCACACTTAGGGTAACTCTTACGTGGAGGGCAAGTCCACCCCCTTCTTAATCAGCACAGAGGCACCCACCCTACGCTGCCTTCTTTTCAAGGACCTGGCTCCTTGGCCGCCATGCTGTTGTGGGAATTGACGGCCAGGCCTCCAGGCCTCTCATAACTCCCCACGCCTGGTGTCAATCAGGCCAGCGCTCCCTTCCACGTTGTTTCCTGATCATCCCCACCTGTCCGGTTGCCCTGTTAGGCCGGGATATCCTAGGGAAATTGTCTGCCTCCTTGACTGTTCCTGGGCTATGGCCATGCCTCATTGCTGCCCTGCTCCCCAAACCCGCACCTCCCTCAGCAGCTCCCCTATGTCCCCCAACCTTAAGCCTAGGGTATAAAACACCACCTTCCCATCCGTTGCTACAAGTCACTCACCCCTCCTCATCCCCTTAGAACCTAACCACCCTAACCCTGCCCAGCCCTGTACCCCATCCCACAGCAGCCTTTAAAAGTAAAGCTTGTTATCACCCGTCTATTGAAACATGGCCTTTTAATTCACCCTCCTGCTTCTTCAGCGTCTGTACTCAAAGGGGCATCATGTATCCCCTTCCGAAGCCCAAATTTCTTCCCATCTTTCATAATCTTTCGCCAGCATACACACTCTCCCCCTGCCAACCACATCCAGGAAATTTCCCAAACCCCAACCCCCTCCATCAAACAACAGCTCATCTCCTTCCTGGATGTGGTTGCTACTTCACCTCAGGATACCAGGTTTGGCTATTCTAACTAAGCTGTTGTAAAAACTCACTAAAGAAAACTTATCCAACCCTATTAATCCTAAATCCTTTCCTCACTCCTCCTTTTGCTCCTTAAAAAACAGCTCTAAAAGCAGCTCCCTCCCTAGCTCTCCCCAACGTGTCTCAACACTTTTTCATTCTATACTTCTGAAGTCCAGGGCTGTGTGGTTAGGATTCTCACATAGGAGCCAGGCCCATGGCCTGCAGCCTTTTCATCCAAACAACTTAACCTCACAGCCCTGGGCAGGCCCTCAGGACAGCACAGCAGCAGCTGCCACCCTGATACTCTTAGAATCCCTCAAAATCCCAGCACTTTGGGAGGCCGAGGCAGGTGGATCACGAGGTCAAGAGATCGAAACCATCCTGGTCAACAAGGTGAAACCCCGTCTACCAAAAATACAAAAAATTAGCTGGGCGTGGTGGCGCGTGCCTGTAATCCCAGCTACTCAGGAGGCTGAGGCAAGAGAATTGCCTGAACCCAGGAGGCGGAGGTTGCGGTGAGCTGAGATCGCGCCATTGCACTCCAGCCTGGGTGACAAGAGCGAAACTCCGTCTCAAAAAAAAAAAAAAAAAAGAAACAGGTTATAAATGACAGAGGTTACCTGGTTGAAGATGGAACAGGGATATGTATTTAGGATTTATTAGGTGATAGAGAGCTGCTTGCTTCAGATCTGCGGTGTCAGCCTACTTCAACGTGATAGGTGGCATTCATGTGACACACATTCCCACTCGTGTTCACTGTGTTATGTGTAGTTCCCAGCAAACTGGTTGTATCTCTGCTGCCTTTTCCTTAGAAATGTAAGGGCAAGAGTAATGTCTTAGGAATAATCTTGATTATTCATGAATGATTGTTCATGAACTTGACTATTTTAATTTTCATTAGTATAAATTCCTTGCAGCACACCAAAAACTGAGCTGCTTTTTTATGATTCACAATGGTTGCTTCTAACTACTTTATTATGGCAACGTTCATTATCAGCCCTGTCGCGCTATTTAACATTCACCTTGGCATCAGTATAAAAGTTGATACTCTCATGCACAGACAGACGGTCTTCTATCGGTGGCTTTCTCCCTAGCCCTGGAGCGGTCTCTGTATCCAGACTCCATATTGAGTCTTGCCTCCTCAGCACAACGTAAGAGAATCTATGTTGATCACACCTGATGTGAAAATCTATGTTGATCTCTTGCCACCCATTTGCCACACATCGCTGCATAACTTGAAAGTCAAGAACTTTTGATTTAGAATTGCTGTTCAGATCATCCTTAATATTTTCATGGCATCAAGCAATAGCAAGAAGAGATTACACGTATCAGCAGTATGCTCTAAATGTGGAAGTAATATGCTGATCTCCATAAGATAAAACAGGAGCTTGCAGGTGTTTGACAACACATATTATTTTAAGCTGATAATATGCCGGGAGTAGGTGCTGGGGGGTACAATGAACAAACTGGATAAATATCTCTGTCCTTATAAAATGTACATCCCAGTGATTAATGATTTACTATAAGATCATTTATAATGTGTAACAACCAGGTTAAAAATCTATTGTGATTTTTTTGGTAGCAGTGTCTGAAAGCTTTGAAATTCTAAAAAAGAAAATAAAGGAATTAGAAACGTTTAAATTGGTGCATTTAGATAGTGTATTATGTAAGTGACTAATACACTTACATCCCAAAAGTAAGATATTATCCCAAAAGTAAGTATCCCAAAAGTAAGATATTAGAGATTCCAATTTAATCATTAAAAGTAAATACTTTCAATATTGACCTTATCCTTATCAAAAAGTGTACTATTATAGTGACAGGGCATGCAATCTCAAAATCAACAACATTCATGTAAATTGATAAGTTGATATTATATCAAATAGAAATCTCATAGTGAGGCAGGCCAGTAGTTGAATTTTTCAGTGTTTTAGAAGCATAATTTGAAGACTTGTCAAATTAATAGGACAGTTTGAATTTACTTTTAAACATCAGACAGGTAATGTACTGACGTAAAAAGGTTTAAGGAAAAAGATTTGGCATCTTGTAAAATTGATAGGACAGTTGAAATTGACCTTTATTTTTAAATGTCAGACTGGTAATGTGCTGATGTTGTAGAAAGGTTCACATGCAGGTTTGAGTGTGGAACCCAATTGTCACACTTGGGAATTAAAAAAGAACTGGTCTTGAACTCCTGACCTCAGGTGATCTGCCCACCTTAGCCTCCCAAAGTGCTGGGATTACAGGCCTGAGCCACTGCACCAGCCTCATATTCTGTTTTTAATTGTTCCGTGAAAGAAGTAGGAAGCCCGCATATTACTTATCTATTTATCTAATGTTCATAGAGCTTTCTTATAACTAATGTTTACATAGATAGCTTTTTTCATCCTGTTGTTTTCATCTTAGCTGTGTTTTTGTATTTAAAGGGTGCCTCTTCTACACATTCGATAGATGGGTCATGTTTTTGTTTGTGTTTCTTAAAATTCAATCTCACTATCTCACTTTAATTTGGAGTGTTTAGTTCACTTACAGTTCAATAAAATTTCTAACTTACACCATTTTTGTTCTTTTTTTTTCCTTTTGAGGCAGTCTTGCCCTGTTGCCCAGGCTGGAGCACAGTGACGTGATCTCGGCTCACTGCAATCTCTGTCTCCCAGATTCAGGCGATTCTCTTGCCTCAGCCTCCCAAGTAGCTGGGATTAGAGGTGTACCTGGCTAATTTTTTTTTTGTATTTTTAGTAGTGAGTCAGTGTGCCTGGCCTATTTCTCTTTTGTTTTTTGTTCCTCCTTTCCTCACACAAGCCACCCCCATTTTCAGCATGATTACAGATGCTCCTTGACTCATGACGGGGTCATATCCCCAAAAATCTATCATAAATTGGTAATAGCAGCCAAGTGGAGTATCTCAGGTCCATAATCCCAATACTTTGGGAGGTCAAGTTGGGAAGATTGCTTGATCCCAGAAGTTCAAGACCAGTCTGAGCAACACAGCGTGATCCTGTCTCTCAAAAAAAAAAAAAAAAAAAAAAAAGAAAAGTTGAAATATACTAAGTTGAAAATGCATTTATTATTTTTTGAGACAGTCTCACAGTGTCATCCAGGCTGGAGTGCGGTGGGGCTATCTTGGCTCACTGCAACCTCTGCCTATCAGGTTCAAGTGATTCTCCTGCCTCAGCCTCCCGAGTAGCTGGGATTACAGGCATGAGCACTGGCTAAATTTTGTATTTTTAGTAGAGACAGGGTTTCACCATGTTGGTCATGCTGGTCTTGAACTCTTGACTTTGCCATGATATACCCATCTCAGCCTCCCAAAGTTCTGGGATTACAGGTGTAAGCCACTACATCTGGCCAAAATTTTTTATTTTTTTATTTTTTATTTATTTTATTATTATTATTATTATTATTTTTTGAGACGGAGTTTTGCTCTTTTTGCGCAGGCTGGAGTGCAATGGCGCGATCTCGGCTCACCGCAACCTCTGCCTCCTGGGTTCAGGCAATTCTCCTGCCTCAGCCTCCTGAGTAGCTGGGATTACAGGCACACGCCACCACGCCCAGCTAATTTTTTGTATTTTTAGTAGAGATGGGGTTTCACCATGTTGACCAGGATGGTCTCAATCTCTTGACATCGTGATCCACCCGCCTTGGCCTCCCAAAGTGCTGGGATTACAGGCTTGAGCCACTGCACCCGGCCAATTTTTTATTTTTTAAGAGATGAGGTCCTGCTCTGTTACCCAGGCTGGAGTGCAGTGGCATGATTATAGTTCACTGCAGCTTCAGCCTCCTGGGCTTAAGTGATCCCTCCTGCCTCAGCCTCCCAAGTAGATGGGATTACAGGTGCACAGGACTGCATGTGGCTAATTTTTATCTTCATAGAGACAGGGTCTCACTATGTTTCCCAGGCTGGTCTCTAACTCTTGGGTTCAAGTGATCCTCCCACCTGAGCCTCCTGAAGTACTGGGATTAAAGGCACGAGCCACTGCAACTGGCCATCATGCAATTTATTGAATATTATACCAACAGTAAAAATGGAAAGGTTGTATTAGTACTGGAAGCACTGTTTCTACTGAATGTGATCATTTTTGTGCCATTGTAAAGTCAAAAAATTGTGTGACCATCTGTACTTGCGACTAATGCTAGGCTTAGACACTTGGATTTTAGATCCGGAAATGTCCAAACACTTCCTACTGCATGGAGGAAGGTCATAGGGGTCAGAGCTCTTAGCTGCTAGCAAGAAAAGCCCACTCAAGCTGAGTTTAAAAACTGAGGCCGGGCACTATGGTTTATACCTGTAATCTCAGCACTTTGGGAGGTCGAAGCAGGGGGTGGATCACTTGAGATCAGGACTTCGAACCAGCCTGACCAACATGGTGAAACCCTATCTTACTAAAAATACAAAAATTAGCCAGGTGGGGTGTCACATGTCTGTAATCCCAGCTAGTTGGGAGGCTGAGGCAGGAAAATTGCTTGAACATGGGAGGCAGAGGTTGCAATGATCCAAAATCATGCCACTGCACTCCCGCCTGGGTGACAGAGCAAAATTCCATCTCAAAGAAAAAAAAAAAAAAAGAAAAGAAAATGAATGTATGGGCAGCTGAGAAGGATGGAGGAGGCACAGAGACAGCACTAAAGATGACAGGCAGCCAGCTGGACAGTCACAGCCTCATCAAGCCCAAACATGCAGAGGCTGGCCTAGGGGGATGACACAGAAATGGCAGGTGCAGTGGCTCACACCGGTAATCCCAGCAATTTAGGAGGCCTAGGTGAGCGGATCACTTGAGACCAGGAGTTCAAGACTAGCCTGACCAATATGGCGTAACCCTGTCTCCACTAAAAATACAAAATTAGCCAGGCATGGTTGCAGGTGCCTGTAACTCCAGCTATTTGGGAGGCTGAGGCAAGAGAACTGCTTGCACCTGGGAGGCGGAGGTTGCAGTGAGCCGAGATCACACCATTGAACTACTGTCTGATCGACAGAGTGACTGTCTCAAAAAAAAAAAAAAAAAAAAAGAAAGAAAAAGACACATAGAGACAATTTCTACGCAGAATTGTGAGTGAGCGTCTCTCCTTTTGGGGGGGGATGCCAGGGGATTTCCAGGATCTGGGAGTGGACACCAAGCATGTGGCTGAGAATCCTGGACAGCAGAAACATCCAGATGTACTTAGCAGAGGAATCAAGGATGTGCCTGGCTGGGGTATCAACAAAGCCGTCAATTCCAGCTGGCTGTTCATGTTGATGCTATACATCCTGTATATGAATTATCCCATCAGAAACTCGATCTAGTTAGAAAGGCAAAGAAGAAATAAAATCATGTTTCCCAAAGGAGAGGGCAAGGAGGTGGGAAGGTGGAAGGGAACTTCCTGGTGCTGCGGCCTGAATCTCCACTTGTGCTGCTGTCTTCCCCACTAGACTCTGTACTTCCAGAAGGGGCTGGAGACGGGCACAATGCCAGCCCCTCTCTTCTCTCCAGAAGTATTCCCCAACCCTGACATTCACAGTAGTTGCTTCTTTCTGTTCCTTTCTCTTTTTTTGAGGCAGGTTCTTGCTCGGTCACCCAGGCTGGAGAGCAGTGGTGCAATCACGGCTCACTGTAGCCTTGACTTCTTGAGCTCAAGTGATCTTCTCCCCTCAGCCTGCTGAGTAAGCAGGCCAATAGGCTTGCATCACCATTAGAAACTAATTAAAGGCCGGGCGCGGTGGCTCAAGCCTGTAATCCCAGCACTTTGGGAGGCCGAGGCGGGTGGATCACAAGGTCGAGAGATCGAGACCAACCTGGTCAACATGGTGAAACCCCGTCTCTACTAAAAATACAAAAAATTAGCTGGGCATGGTGGCGCGTGCCTGTAATCCCAGCTACTCAGGAGGCTGAGGCAGGAGAATTGCCTGAACACAGGAGGCGGAGGTTGCGGTGAGCCGAGATTGTGCCATTGCACTCCAGCCTGGGTAACAAGAGCGAAACTCCGTCTCAAAAAAAAAAAAAAAAAAAAAAAAAAAAAAAAAAAAAAAAAAAAAAAACTAATTAAAAAAAAAAAAAAAACCTTTTTTTTTTCTTTTTTTCCCCCAGAGACAGGGTCTTACTATGTTGCCTGGCTGGTCCCAAACTTCTGGGCACAAGCGATCTCCCTTCTCAGCCTCCCAAAGTGTTGGGTGTTACAGGTGTGAGCCACCACACCTGGCCTCTTTCTGTTTCTTTAGAGTAGAGCTGCCCTAGTATGCATCTCTAACCTATAACTGTTACCCAGCATTGTTTTGTCTTTTAAGCCTCTTTCAATCTCCAAGTTTGTTGGCTGGGTGAGTGCTCACACCTGTAATCCCTGTAATCCTGATGTGAGAGGATCATTTAAATTCAGAGGTTTGAGACCAACCTGTACAACACAGGAGACTCTTGTCTCTACAAAAACTTTTTTTTTTTTTACTCCACTCAGGCTGCAATGCAGTGGTGCAATCTCGGCTCACTGCAACTTTCGCCTCCTGGGTTCAAGCCATTCTTCTGCCTCATCCTCCCAAGTAGCTGGGATTACAGGCACATGGGACCATGCCGAGCTAATTTTTGTAATTTTAGTAGAGCCGGGGTTTTGCCATGTTGGCCAGGCTGGTCTCAAACTCCTGACTTCAGGTGATCTGCCCACGTCAGTCTCCCAATGTGCAAAGATTGGGATCACAGGTGTGAACAACCGTGCCCGGCCAAAAACTAAAATTTTTAAAAAGACACAATCTACAAGTTTCTCCTCTATCCCTTTTCCTTATTATTTTATTTATTTATTTAGAGACAGTCTTGCTCTGTCACCCAGGCTGGAGTGCAATGTCACAATCTCAGCCCACTGCAACCTCCGTCTCCCAGGTTCAAGTGATTCTCTTGTTTCAGCCTCCTGAGTAGCTAGAATTACAGGCACGTGCTACCACACCTGGCTGATTTTTGTATTTTTGGTAGAGATAGGATTTCTCCATGTTGGTCAGGCTGATCTCAAACTTCTGACCTCGTGATCCACCCACCTTAGCCTCCCAATGTGTTGGGATTACAGGCGTGAGCCTCCTTTCCTGGCCTATCCCTTTTCCTTTCTATGGATTTTGGAAGACTCCACACTGTTGGGCCTGTAGCATTTCTTAAAGTCTGGATTTCCCTGGTGCAGGTGAACCCATTCTCTGTCTTTTGTATTTGTGGCATATTTGCAGCTGGATTAATACTTACCCCATCAGATTAGAGTTTGATCGTGTTGGCAAGATTCAGTGGGTGATGTGGTTGATCTCTTATTGGTGATGGATACTATCCTATTGTCTTTCTTACTTTGTTAATTTTTTAAATTCGTTTTTTAGAAATAGGGGTCTCATTTTGTCACCCAGGCTAGAGTGCAGTGACTCCACCGTAGCTCCCTAAAGCCTCAAACTCCTGGGCTCAAGCGATCTGCACACTTCAGCCTCCTGAGTAGCTGAGACCACACACCACCACACGCAACTTTTTTTTTTTCTTTTTTAAGATGAAGTCTCACTCTGTCACCCAGGCTGGAGTGCCTTGGCGTGATCTCAGCTAGTTGCAATCTCCGCCTCCCAGGTTAATGCAATTCTCTTGCCTCAGCACTCCAAGTAGGTGAAATTATAGACGCCTGCCACCATACCCAGCTAATTTTCATATTTTTAGTAGAAATGGGCTTTCACCATGTTGGTTAGGCTGGTCTGAAACTCCTGACCTCTAGTAATCTGCCTGCCACAGCCTCCGCAAGTGCTGGGATTACAGTTGTGAGCCATGGCACCACACCTGGCCAATGCTAGCATTGTTTTTTTTTTTTTTTTTTAGACTAACTGTTGTTTGGTCACCCAGGCTAATGTGTAGTGGTGTGATCTCAGCTCGCTGCAATCTCTACCTCCTGAGTTCAAGTGACTCTGCTGCCTCAGCCTCTTGAGTAGCTGGAATTACAGGCACCCACCAACATGCCTGGATAATTTTTATATTTTTTTTAGTAGAGACGGGGTTTCACCCTGTTGACCAGGCTAGACTTGAATTCCTCGCCTCAGGGGATTTGCCCACCTCAGCCTCACAAAGCACTGGGATTGCAGGCATGAGCCACCACAGCCAGGCAGTCAACATTTTTTTTTTTTTAATTTTAGAAATGGTTCTATGTTGCCAGGCTAGTCTTGAACTCTTGGCCTCAAGCAACCCTCCAGCCTTAGCCTCCTGAGAGAGAAGCCTTAGCCTCCTGAGGGTGGTACCATGCCCAGCTTGAATTTGTCTTTTTAGAAAAGTGTGCATTGAACATTGGTGTAAACAGTTAGGATCACATACATTGCACCTCCCAATGTGGAATTCGGGATACATGAGAAGTGCCTGGATATTCACAAGGCACTTCTGGAATCAAAAGCTGAAAGGCTGCCCCCTGCAATGGGTATTTCCACAATCCCTGGGCTCCTGAGCATCAGGGCCACCTCCCACCACATGGGTTGGTCTGCAAACTAACTGATTTCTGAGATCCAGTCATTCTAATTGTATTTTTTTTTTCTGGAGATTTAAATTTTGTTTCATGATGCAGACTTAAAGAAGGTAGAGAGAAGAAAGAAAGAAAGAGAAAGGGCCAGGAGCCTGCCTCACGCCTGTAATCTCAACACTTTGGGAGGCCAAGGCGGGTGAAATTATGAGGTCAGGAGTTTGAGACCAGCCTGGTCAACATGGTAAAACCCCATCTCTATTAAAAATAGAAAAGTTAGTTGCATGTAGTGGTGGGTGCCTGTAATCCCAGCTACTCAGGAGGCTGAGGCAGGAGAACCTGGGAGGTGAAGGTTGCAGTGAGCCAAGATTGCGCCACTGCACTCCAGCCTGGGTGACAGAGCAAGACTTCAACTTGGGGGTGGGGTCGGGCAGGAAGAGATTAAGGGAAGGAGAGAGGGCTGGGGGAAGGAGGAAACACAGTCAAAAGGACAACAACTTGTAATCTAACTACTCTTCAGCTTCATTCATCCTTTGGTAATTATTATTTTCTGTTTTTGAGATGGAGTCTCTGTGGCCCAGGCTGGAGTGTAGTGGTACAATCTCAGCACACTGCAACCTCTGCCTCCCAGCTTCAAGCCATTCTCCTGCCTCACAAGTAGCTGGGATTACAGGTGCACACCACCATGCCCAGCTAATTTTCACATTTTTAGTAGAGATGGGGTCTTACTGTGTTGCCCAGGCTGGTGATAATCTCCTGGAACCAAAGTGCTGGGATTTGCAGGAAGGAGCCACTGTGCCTGGCCAAAATAATTCTTTTATTAACATTTTTGTTAGTTTTAAAAATTATGATTATTTTAAGAGACAGAGCTTCATGCTGTCACCCACGCTGGAGCACAGTGCTGCAACCATAGCTCATTGAAACCTCAGCCTCTGGGGCTCAAGTGATCTTCCTGCCTCAGCCTGTCAAGTAGGTGGAACTACAGGTATGCACCACCACAGTCAGCTAATGGGTTTCTTTTTTGTTGTTGTTGTTGTTTTTAGACAGAGTCTTTCTCTGATGTCCAGGCTGGAGTGCAGTGGCTCAATCTGGGCTCATTGCAACCTCCGCCTACTGGGCTCAAGCAATTCTTCTGCCTCAGCCTCCCAAGTATCTGGGATTACAAGCACCTGCCACCACAACCAGCTAATTTTTGCATTTTTAGTAGAGATGGGGTTTCTTTTTTTCTTTTTTTTCTTTGAGACAGAGTTTCTCTCTTGTTACCCAGGCTGGAGTGCAATGGCATGATCTCAGCTCACCACAACCTCCGCCTCCTGGGTTCAGGCAATTGTCCTGCCTCAGCCTCCCAATTAGCTGGGATTACAGGCAGCGCCACCATGCCCAGCTAATTTTTTGTATTTTTAGTAGAGACGGGGTTTTACCATGTTGACCAGGATGGTCTCGATCTCTTGACTTTGTGATCCGCCCGCCTCGGCCTCCCGAAGGGCTGGGATTACAGGCTTGAGCCACCACACCCGGCCCAGAGATGGGGTTTCACCATATTGGCCAGGCTGGTCTTGAACTGACCTAGTGATCTGCCCACCTTGGCCTCTGACAGTGCTGGGATTGCAGGCATGAGCCACTACGCCTTGTACCTAATTCCTATTCACTGGTCGTGGATGGAAGCTATGGAATCTCTTCCTAGAAAACATCCTGGCCGCAACAGAATGTCAGGGTTAAGGTTTCTAAGAGATGGTTCCTCTGTTTGTGCTCCACACCCAAATAATCCATCTTAGTTCACTGTCAGACAGCTTCCAGGTATTACAGTGGCTGTAGTCTAGCTGGAAAAACGCTGAAGTAGACCCAGCACTTTTGGAGGTCGAGGTGGGAGGATTGCTTGAGCCCAGGAGTTTGAGAGCAGCCTGGGCAACATAGCAAGACTCCATCTCTACAAAAAAAAAAAAATCAAAAAATTATCCAGGTGTGGTGGTGTCACCCTGTGGTCCCAGCTATTCAGGAGGCTAAAGTGGGAGGATCACTTGAGTACCAGAGGTCAAGACTGCAGTGAGCCAAGATCACGCCACTGCCCTCAAGCTTGGGCTTTAAAGTGAGACACTGTCTCAGGAAAAAAAAAAAAAAAAAAAAAAACTGGAGCTTTTGTTTTCTCATTTGTTAAAGGTGGATGATATTATCTCCTTCATGGAGTTACTGTGAGGATGGAAATACAATTTTTCCCCCTCTCCTTTTAGAAATACAATTAGATAGGCATAGTGGCCAGGTGAGGTGGCTCATGCCTGTAATCCCAGCACTTTGGGAGCCTGAGGCAGGTGGATCACCTGAGGTCAGGAGTTCAAGACCATCTCGGCCACCATGGTGAAACTCTGAGTCCACTAAAACTACAAAATTAGCCTAGCATGGTGGCACGTGTCTACAATCGCAGCTACTCAGGAAGCTGAGGCAGGAGAATTGCTTGAACCGGGGAGGTGGAGGTTGTAGTGAGCAGAGATCATCCCATGGCACTCCAGTCTGGACGACAGAGCGAGACTCCATCTCAAAAAAAAAAAAAAAAATGCCAGATGTGGTGGCTCACGCCTGTAAACCCAGCACTTTGGGAGGCCGAGGAAGGTGGATCACCTGAGGTCAGGAGTTCAAGACCAGCCTGACCAACATGCAGAAACCCCATCTCTAATAAAAATATAAAATTAGCCAAGCATGGTGGCACATGCCTGTAATCCCAACTACTTGGGAGGCTGAGGCAGGAGAATCGCTTGAATCTGGGAAGCCGAGGTTGCAGTGAGCCAAGATTGCACTCCTGCATGGACAAGAAGAAGGAAACTCTGTCTCAAAAACAATAATTAGATAGGCATAGTGCACAAGATAATGTCAGGTGACACCTGCACTACCACTTAGTACCACTTTGAGTCCGGACAGATGACATAGGTCTCCGTGCCTCAGTTTTTCCATCTGTCAAATAGGAACCATATGAGGATGTACTCATAAGATGATGCTCAAGGCTAAATAATGTAACCCATGAACGTGCCTGGACGAGCACCTCCTGCATTTTAAATACTCTTCCCTTTTGGCTGCTGTTGCTACTATTTTACTAACTGGGTTGATTTGTAGCCTGCAAAAAAAGGATCACAAGTTTGTGAACAAGACCATTATTCCTTACCAACTGATTCATAACCCCATTTTTTCTTTTTCTTTCTTTTTTCTTTTTTTTCTTTTTTTTTTGAAACAGAGTCTCACTCCCACTCCCAGGCTCAAGCGATTCTCCTGCTCAGTCTCATGAGTAACTGGGATTACAGGTACCCACAACTAGGCCCAGCTAATTTTTGTATTTTTAGCAGAGATGGGGTTTCACCATGTTGGCCAGGCTGATCTCAAACTCCTGACCTCACGTAATCCATCCACCTCGGCCTCCCAAAGTGCTGGGATTATAGGCGTGTGCCACCCCACCAGCCCATAACCCCAGTTTCTTTTTACCAACTTGGATTATGGAACTTGGCACGATGCCCAGATTCCCATAATGCAAATTGTCCTCCCCAATTATAACTGCCAGTTTTTTTTTCATCTAAGAAAAACAAGACAAAACAAAAATTGAAATGCTGGTCATTTCTGTGGACAAAAAGATAAGTGTAGTGGCCAGGTGTAGTGGCTCATGCCTGAATTTCCAGCACTTTGAGAGGCTGAGGCAGGAAGATCACTTGAAGCCAGGAGTTCGAGACCAGCCTGACCAACATGGTGAATCAGCCTCTCTACTAAAACTACAAAAATGAGGCAGGTGGGCTGGCATGTGCCTGGAGTCCCAGTTACTCAGGAGGCTGAGGCAGGAGAATCGCTTAACCCAGGAGGCAGAGGTTGCAGTGAGCAGAGATCATGCCACTGCAGTCCAGCTTGGGCAACAAGATCAGAACTCCATCTCAAAAAACAAACAAAAAAAAGTAATGTGACTGCTATTTTCTGGTTATAATCACAGAGTTCATGTAGAAAAGCTAAGCAATATGAAAAAATACAGAGTTAAAGTTTTTTAAAATTACCCCAAATTGGATCAGCAAACTTTTTTTTTTTCTTTCTTGAGACAGACTAGGTCTTGCTGCTGCCCAAGCTGGTGTACAGTGACACAATCACAGATGACTGCAGCCTCAACCTCCTGGACTGGCTCTGTGCTCCTGCCTCCCAAGGAGCTGGGACTACAGGTGCATATTCCTACACCCAGCTAATTTTTTTTTTTTAATTGTTTTTGTAGAGGTGAAGTCTCACTATGTTGCCCAGGCTGGTCTCGAACTCTGGCCTCAAGTAATCCTCCCACTTCAGCCTTCCAAAGTGCTGGGATTACAGGCATGACCTTATTTGGAGACTGGGTCATTACAGAGGTCATCAAGTTAAAATGGGTCATGAAGGTGGGGATATGACTGGTGTCCTTACTAATAGGAAAATTTGTTGCCTGTGAAAGAAAAAGAAAGAATAAAATATTTTTTCCTTGAGACAGGGTCATGTTCTGTCACCCAGGCTGGAGTGCAGTGGTGTGATCTCAGCTCACTGCAGCCTCATCCTCCCTGACTTAAGCAATCCTCCCACCTCAGCCTCCTGAGTAGCTTGGAAACACAGGTACATGCAACCATACCTGGCTTTTTTTTTTTTTTTTTTTTTCTGAAATGGATTCTTGCTCTTTCCTCCAGTCTGGAGTGCAGTGGTGCAATCTCAGCTCACTGCAACTTCCACCTCTGGGTTCAAGCAGTTCTCCTGTCTCAGCCTCCTGAGTAGCTAGGATTACAGGCGTGCGCCACCACAGCCAGCTAATTTTTATATTTTTAGTAGAGATGGGTTTCACCATGTTGGCTATGCTGGTCTCAAACTCCTGACCTCTTGATCTGCCTACCTCAGCCTCCCAAAGTGCTAGGATTATAGGTGTGAGCCGCCACTCCTGGCTTATTGTTTTTAGTAGAGGTGGGGTTTCATCCTGTTGGCCTGGCTGGTATTGAACTCCTGACCTGAAGTTATCCTCTCACTCATGCTCCCAAAGTACAGGGATTACAGACATGAGCCACGGCATCTGGCCTGAGACAACAAATTTGTCTTATTCTAAGCCACTTAGTTTGTGGCACTTTGTTACAGCATCCCCAGCACAGTTATATCCAAGGAATAATCCATTTCATTATTGTTGTTGTTGTTGTTGTTGTTTTTAAGGAAAAAAAAAGGAAAGAAAGAAAGAAAAAAGAATAATAAAAAAAGAATGAAGGAGAGGAAGAAAGAGGAAGAGGGAGAGAGAACGGGAGTGTTGCTTTATTGCCCAGGCTAGAATGCAGTCTAAAAACGGGTATTGAAAACCTCTTTTATGCCAGTAATTGTGCTTAATAATGGAGACAGGAAAAAAATGAGGAAAAAAATAACAAACAGGCAGCCAACCAACATTTCATTTAAACCTGTAAGTAGGTATGATGTGGTACTGATAAGAGTGTATATTTTGTGTATTTAAAATGGAGAGTTCTATAAATGTTTATTAAGTTTACTTGTTCCGGATCTGAGTTCAAGTCCTGGATATCCTTGTTAATTTTCTGTCTCGTTGATCTGTCTAATATTGATGTTGAAGTCTCCCCCTATTATTGTGTGGGAGTCTAAGTCTCTTTATAAGTCTTACGTAATCTGGGTGTTCCTGTATTGGGTGCGTATATATTTAGGATCGTTAGCTCTTCTCGTTGCATTGATCCTTTGACCATTATGTAATGTCCTTCTTTGCCTCTTTTGATCTTTGTTGCTTTAAAGTCTATTTTATCAGAGGCGAGAATTGCAACTCCTGCTTTTTATTAATTAATTTATTTTTGCTCTCAAGTTGGTTGGTAAATCTTTCTCCATCCCGTTATTTTGAGTCTTTGTGTATCCTTGCATGTGAGATGGGTCTGGATGCAGCATACCGATGGGTTTTGCATTTCATTGTTAAAGGACACAGAAGCTCATGCTCTCTGTCATTCACGAATGTGTAATTAGGTTTTGGCCAGGAGCAGAGGCTCATACCTGTAATCCCAGCACTTTGGAAGGCTGAGATGGGAGGATCACTTGAAGCTCAGAGTTCGAGGCCAGCCTGGCCAACATGGTGAGACCCCATCTCCACACACACACAAATATTAGTTGGGCATGGTAGCATTCACCTGTAATCCCAGCTACTCAGGAGGCTGAGGTGGGAGGACTGCTTGAGCCTGGGAGTAAGAGGCTGCAGTGGGCTATGATTATACCAGTGCACTGTAGCCTGAACAACACAGGAAGTCCCTATCTATCTCTTAAAAAAAAAAAGGGCTGGAGTTTGAGTTTGTGTTTTTGTTGTTGTTACTGTTGTTGTTGTTGTTGTTGTTGTTGTTTTTGAGACGGAGTTTCGCTCTCGTTACCCAGGCTGTAGTGCAATGGCGCGATCTTGGCTCACCGCAACCTCTGCCTCCTGGGTTCAGGCAATTCTCCTGCCTCAGCGTCCCGAGTAGCTGGGATTACAGGCATGTGCCACCATGCCCAGGTAGTTTTTTGTATTTTTTCGTAGAGACGGGGTTTCACCATGTTGACCAGGATGGTCTCAATCTCTTAACCTCATGATCCACCTGCCTTGGCCTCCCAAAGTGCTGGGATTACAGGCGTGAGCCACCACGCCCAGCCTCGTTACTGTTTTTTTTTTTGAGATGGAGTCTCATGCTCTGCCCAGGCTAGAGTGCAGTGGTTCAATCTCAGCTCACTGCAACCTCCACCTCCTGTGTTCAAATGATTCTCCCACCCCAGCCTCCCAAGTAGCTGGGATTACAAGTGTGCACCACCACACCTGGCTCATTTTTATATTTTTAGTAGAGATGGGGTTTCACCATGTTGGCCAGGCTGGTCTCAAACTCCTGACCTCAGAAGATCCACCCGCCTCAGCCTCCCAAAGTGATGGGATTACAGGTGTTGGTCACTGCGTTCGGTCGATTTCGTGTTTTGGCTGGGTTGGGTCTGGCAGGTGTATGGTTAATAAACGAGGTCTAAATATTTCCAGGCTACTGGTGGGTCAGGCACGTACTGACAGCAATGTTGTGGATGGTGATACTGGCTTTGAACATGGAAGAAAACAAGGTCTGGTCTCCTTTTTTCACCCAGACGGTGTCGACGAACTGACCTAGGAGATAACAGGATAGGTAGATAAGACCCTGTGTACATCCTGGGAAAGGGAGTGGCAACAGCTGGGACCCCAGCCCCCACACCTGCCACCACCCAGCCCACCTGGCCAGTGGCTCTTCCATGTTCCTTACAGCTTTTGAGAGGTTTGCTATTCAAAGGAGGATGAATCAAGGAAAGTATAGGGCTGGGGCACAATTTTGTTAAACATGACAAGGAATATTCTTTGGTTCAGGAAAACCCATGGCTAAGCACGGTGGCTTATGCCTGTAATCCCAGCACTTTAGGAGGGCGGGGTGAGAAGATCACCAGAGGTCAGGAGTTTGAGGCCATCACGGCCAACATAGTGAAAACCCATCTCTACTAAAAATACAGAAATTAGCCAGGTGTGGTGTCACATGCCTGTAGTCCCAGCTACTCAAGAGGCTGAGGCCTGAGAATCCCTGGAGGTGGAGGTTGCAGTGAGCCGAGACCACACCATTGTACTCCAGCCTGGGTGACAGAGTGAGACTCCATCTAAAAAATAAAAATAAAATGAGAAAATCTGATCCTTCTGCCAGGCATGGGGGTGCATGCCTGTAATCCCAGCACTTTGGGAGGCTGAGGTGAGCAGATCACTTGAGGTCAGGAGTTCAAGATCAGCCTGGCTAACATGGCAAAACCTTGGCTCTACTAAAAATACAAAAATGAACCGGGCATGGTTGCATGTGCCTGTAATCCCAGCTACTTGGGAGACCGAGACAGGAGAATCACTTGAACCCTGAAGGTGGAGGTAGCAGTGAGCTTAGATCACGCCACTGCACTTAAGCCTGGGGAACAGAGCAAGACTCCATCTCAAAAGAAAAAAGAAAAGGCAATGCAACCCCTACTAGTCTTCTCTATAAGCAGGCTCAGAGTGATGGCCGTGGAGTTTTTGGTCAGCCAGGGGCTTGAACACAATGGAATGTCTTCTAATACAGGCAACTACTATAAGCAATAAAACAGGTTGGGTTTGGCAGCTCTCATCTGTAATCCCAGCACTTTGGGAGGCTGAGGCTGGAGGATCACTTGAGCCCAGCTGTTTGAGATCAGCCCAGGCAGGAGGGTGAAAGCCCATCTCTACAAAAAATAAGTTAGTCTTGCATGGTGGTGCACCTGTGGCCCAGCTACTGCGAGGCTGAAGCAGGAGGACTGCTTGAGCCTGAGAGGTGGAGGCTGCAGTGAGCCACAATTGCACCTGGATGCAGTGAGCCTGGATGACAGACTGAGACCCTGTCTTCAAAAAAGAAAAAAAAAAATCCGTTTGTAAGGATAAAACAGACTGAGTACAGTGGCTCACAGCTGTAATATCCGGACTTCCGGACTTTGGGAGGCTAAGGCAGGGGGACTGCTTGAAGCCAGGTGTTTGAGACCAGCGTGCATAACATAGAGGGACCCAGTCTCTACAAAAAACACAAAAAAATTAGCCAGGCATGGTGGCATGTTCTTGTATCCAGCTACTTGCGAGGCTGAGGGGGGAGGTTTGTTTGAATCCAGGGAAGGTGGAGGCTGCAGTGAGCCATGATGTCACCTCTGCACTCCAGCCTGGGTGCAGTAGTACAGTCAGAACTCAGCACAGCCTGCGCCTCCACAGAGTGAGACCCTCTCTCCAAAAATAAATAAATAAATAAATAAAAATGCTGGGGCTCATGCCTGAAAAAAAAAAAAAAAGGTGGACATGGTGATACACACCTGTAGTCCTAGCTACTTGGGAGGCTGAGGCAGGAGAACTACTTGAACCCAGGAGGCAGAGATTGCAGTGAGCCAAGATTGAACCACTGCACTATAGTCTGGGATTACAGGTGTGTGCCACCAGGCCTGGCTAATTTTTGTATTTTAGTAGAGATGGGGTTTCACCATGTTAGCCAGGCTGGTCTCCAACTCCTGATCTCAGGTGATCCTCCTGCTTCAGCCTCCCAAAGTGCTGGGATTGCAGGTGTGAGCCATTGTCTGATTTTTTTCAAGTATTTAAAAATATAAAACCAATAAACATTCTTGGGCAGCTCATGAGCTGTATAAACACAGATGGTGGGATCTCTGTGTCTCCTGTGTAGATACTATATGCCATGGTTTCCAGAGCCCTGGCTAGATGTTTGTTTGTTTGAGACAGAGTCTCCCTCTATTGGCCAGGCTGATGCAATGGTGTGATCTCAGCTCACTGCAACCTCCACCTCCCACGTTCAAGCAATTCTTGTGCGTCAGCCTCCCTAGTAGCTGGGATTACAGGCACTACCACACCTAGATAATTTTTTTGCATTTTTAGTAGAGATGTGGTTTCAGTACGTTGGGCAGGTGCTCTCAAGCTCCTGGCCTCAGGTGATCAGCCTACCTCGGCTTCCCAAAGTACTGGGATCACAGGTATAGGTGATTCTGGCTAAGTACATTTAAATACTAAGTACATTTAAGTATTAAGCCCTGGCTAGGTACCTTTAAGGTATAATGGCATATGGAGGCTGAGGTGGGAGGATCACTGGAGGCCAGGAGATCAAGGCTAGTCTGAGTAACATGCCAACCAGAGAGATCCTATCTTTACAAAAAAATTTTTTTTATATCAACCGGGCATGTTGGTAGTGTGCACCTATAGTACTAACTGCTTGGGAGGCTGCGGCAGGAGGATCCCTTGAGCCCAGGAGTTCAAGGTTTCAGTGGGCTGTGATCACGCCACTGAATTCCAGCTCTGAGACAGAGCAAGACACTCTTTCTAAAAACAGTAAAAAAATGTTTTATTTTCTTGAGACAGAGTCTTGCTACATCACCCAGGCTGGAGTGCAGTGGTACAATCTCAGTTCACTGCAACCTCCGCCTCCTGGGTTCAAACAGTTCTCCAGTCTCAGCCCCCTGAGGAGCTGGGATTATAGGCGTGTGCCACTGGGTTTGGCTCATTTTTGTATTTTTAGTAGACACCGGGTTTCACCACGTTGGCCAGGCTGGCCTCCAACTCCTGACCTCAAATGATACACCCATCTTGGCCTCTCAAAGTGCTGAGACTACAGGTGTGAGCCACGGTGCCTGGCCTTGTGAAAATGTTAGTGGCATTTTTGATTATAATTGAATACTTGAAAAAAAATCAAATGCGCATACATATGATTGTTTTTGCCAGGACTTGGGGCCAGGACTTTTTTCTAATTCCTTCGCCTTGTATTCTAGGGCCTTGCAAACAATAGGTGCTTAGCAAATGCAATAGAAGGCACTCAGACAGTGCTTGATGTGCAGTGCATACATGTCATCATTAGGAAGAAAGAGACTGAGAGAGGAAGAACAAGGGAAAATTCAGGGCAATTGATCAGGTCGACACCATCATTGCTAAAATCAGAGGAGACCAGGCTGTGTGTGGTGGCTCATGCCTGTAATTTCAGCACTTTAGGAGGCTGAGGCAGGTGGATCACTTGAGGTCAGGAGTTCAAGACCAGCCTGGACAACATGGCAAAACCTCATCTCTACTGAAAATACAAAAATTAGCCCGGCATGGTGTGGCAGGCCCCTGTAATCCCAGCTACTAAGGAGGCTGAGGCAGAAGAATCACTTGAACCCGGGAGGTGTAAGTTGCAGTTAGATGAGATTACACCACTGCACTCCAGCCTGAGAGACATTGCAAGACTCCACCTCAAAAAAAAAAAAAAATCAGAGAAGACCAAGATACCCGCAGATAATGCACTGTGTCACTTTCCCTGTGCATTTTTCCTGCCTCTTGGTAGACAGCTCCTAACATCACCATGAGATCCTGGTGAAGGAGGTGTGGATACTGGGTTTGCTACAGTTTATTGAACCATTTTTTCTCCCAGAGAGAGATGCTAATCTTCTGTCAGATTCCTTTGAGTGTTTTTCCGATCCCTGCTGTGGGCGGTTTACCCTCAGGGCACTTCTCCATGGAGCCACCAGGTGGCACCATTGCTGCATAAGTGAAACAAACTGACTCAAGATTAGAAAATAGTGTTCTATTTTCTTTGAGCTGGTGGGGTGGGTCAAACCTGTAATCCCAGTACTTAGGGAGGCTGAGATGGGTAGTTCACTTGAGGCCAGTAGTTCGAGACCAGCCTGGCAACATGGTGAAACCCTAATTTTTGTACTAAAATACAAAAATTAGCCAGGCATAATGATGTACGCCTATAATCCCAGCCACTCGGGAGGCTGAGATAGAATCGGTTGGGAAGCAGAGGTTGCAGTGAGCCAAGATCGTGACACTGCCCTCCAGCCTGGGTAACAAAGCGAGACTCCATTTTTTTAAAAAACAGTATTCCTCTGGAATGAGAGGGGAAACTGAGGCATGCAGACTGGAGTTGGGGTGGGGCTTGGGCTTGGCAAGGGAATGGGTTCAAGTAACATGTGAAGGACTCTCAGAAAGTCACAGCAACTTGAAAATCATTTATTCTGCCTCCCATTTCCACATTTTCCAGATATAGAAACCAAAGCTGAGAGGGGGAGATAACTATCCCAAAAGCACCACGTCGGTGGGGAGCAGGGTTGCCAGAGAAAACACAGGACATCCAGTGAAGTGTGAGTTTTGGATTCTTAGTGTATGTCTCAAATAATGCACGAGACTTAAACTAAAACCTTATTCACTCTTTGTCTTCGAAGGTAACTGTGCACCTGTATGATGCTTTGCTAAGTCTGACAACCCTCATGAGGGTAAAATGAAGATTAGGGAAATAATTAAATGTAATAAGCAAACATGCAAAATAAAGAAAACTCTGTTCCCATTGTGCAGACAAGAGAATTGCACATTAGGGAGGTGGCTTGCCCCAAGGCCACACTCACAAGCGTCAGGGTCAGGATTTGAACCCAGTCCTGATTCCAGAGGTCTCAATTTCACTGTTGTGGCCAGGAACATCTCATAGTCCTCCATGTGTGTGCATGTTCTGTCTTGAATATAACCCTTTCCCCATTGTGTAAGTGGGCCATTCCCCTCCCTGACATTGAAGGACCCCGTATTCAGCAGGCGCCTCCTGACCCAGCAGACCCCCATGAGCCCAGATCCCTGAGACCTGGTGGCTGCCCTTATGACATTCCCTGACTACATCTTAGGACCCAAGTCTGACCCCCTTCAGGATCTGCAGCTGTGTTACAGGAAAGGGGACCCGATCCAGACCCCAAGGGAGGGTTCTTGAATCTCGTGCAAGAAACAACTCAGGGTGAGTACATAAAGTGAAAGCACATTTTTTTTGTTTGGTCGGTGGTTTTTTTGTTTGTTTGTTTGTTTTCAGATGGAGTCTCCCTCTCTGTTGCCCAGGCTAGATAGAGGGCAGTGGTGTGATCTTGGCTCACTACAACCTACACCTCTGGGGTTCAAGTGATTTTTCTGCTTCAGCCTCCTAAGTAGCTGGGATCACAGGTGCTTGCCACCACACCTGGCTAATTTTTATATTTTTAGTAGAGATGGGGTTTCACCATGTTGGCCAGGCTGATCTCAAACTCTTGACCTCAGGTGATCCATCTCCCTCAGCCTCCCAAAGTGCTGGGGTTACGGGTGTGAGCCACAGAGCAAGTTTATGCTTTCCTAAACAAGCAAGTTTTTTAGGAAAGTAAAGATAGAATGGTTACTCCATAGAGCAGCTCAGAGGGCGCTGGTGCCCATCTTTAGGGTTATTTCTTCATGACATGCTGAACGAGGGGGGGTAGATTATTCATGACTCCCCTTTTTTAGATCATACAGGGCAACTTTCTGATGTTGCCATGGCATTTGTAAACTGTCATGGCACTGGTGGCAATGTGGCTGTGAGGATGACCAGGGGTCACTCTCCTGGCCATCTTGGTTTTGATGGGTTTTGGATTGGCTTCTTTACTGCAGCCTGTTTTATCGACAAGGTCTCTGTGACCCGTATCCTGTGCTGACCTCCTATGTCATCCTGTGACTTAGAATGCCATCACTGCCTGGGAACGCAGCCCAGTAGGTCTCAGCCTCCTTTTACCCAGCTCCTATTCAAGATGCAGTTGCTGTGGTTCACACACCTCTGGCAGCTGGGCTCCTTGGGATCTCCTGACATTCTGTGCCCTCTGTCCCCTCCTCCCTCACTGCCATTGCTGTCTTCCTGAGCCTCCTCCTTCTGAATTTCTTCATCACCAAGAAGAGGAATCACTGTTAGATTTGGCTTTTGGGAAAGGGATGGACCAGGCAGGCAGTAGGGAGGGAGACACAGGCCCTGGCATGGGCGATGGGGAGGGGAGAGCTGAGTGGGAGCCAGTGGGTCTGGCTTTGTTCTTGTCTCTGTGAGTTGCCCATTGTGCAGATCTGCCCCGCTCCTTCCCCATCGCAATGGATGGGGACTCCTCCCTCTAGTGTTCAGGCCCCAGGCCCTGGGTCAGATCAATGCCTTTTTCTCCTGCACCCCATTAGTCGGCAGATTTGCTTGGCATCACCTTGAAAATGCATCCAGCAGCAAGGCCCTGGCTCACTCCCTACTTCTGTCACAGCCTCTCGGCACTTCCAGCCACAGGAGACCTGTGTGAGCTGAATCCGTTGCACCCTCCTCTGCTCAGACCCACAGCGGCCCCATTTTTCTCGATCTGAGCCAAAGGCCCCACGGTGGCCCACAAGGCTCGCCCAGGGCTGCCTCATTGCCTCCAGCCTCACCTTCCACCAGTCTCCCTCCGTTTTCCACCTACCATTCTTCCCCATCCTCACACCTGCCTGATGTTCACACATCCCTCCAGGTATCTGCTTTAGCTGTTCCCTCCACCTGGACCACCCTCCTTCCAGAAGACCATTGTCCCCTCCAGCACCCCCTGCAGTCAGGGCCGCCCCAGGACCACCATCCAGCAAGGACATGGCCCGCCCATCCCTCTCCTCCCAGCAGCTCCCTTCCTTGGCCTGTCCTGGGTTTGTTTTTGCTTTTCCCCAGCACTTCGCACTTCCTAAAGGGCCCTGCAGGAGGCTCCTGGCAGGGGCCGATGGCCTTGCTCTCCTTAGACTGGAAGCTCCACAGCAGCACGGGCCACTCCCTATGGCAGACTCAGTATCTAGTTAGTGCTCCTCATGCAGAAGGTGCTGGATCAGTGTTTGAGAACCACAGAAAATAGGAGGGAGGGGAGAAGGAAGGGAGAGACGAAGGGAAGAAAGGAGGGAGGGGACAAAGGAAGAAAGGAGTAGGGAAGAAAGGAAAGAAAGGCGGGAGAGAGGGAGGGAGGGAAGGGGCATGAAGGGAAGGAGTTTATTTCCTCTCTAGGCCCAGCTGTCCCAATGTCCATCTGTCACTTGAACTGTTTCTCCAGCCTCCTGCGTGGCCTCCTTCAGGCATGGTGGCTCACACCTGTAATCCCAGCACTTTGGGAGGTGGAGGCAGGCGGATCACCTGAGGTCAGGAGTTCAAAAGCAGCCTGGCCAACATGGCAAAATGCTATTTCTATTAAAAACTACAAAGATTAGCTAAGCATGGTGGCAGGCACCTATCATCCCAGCTACTCCAGAATCTCAGGCAGGAGAACCGCTTGAACACAGGAGGCGGAGGTTGCAGTGAGCTGAGGTTGCATCACTACACTCCAGCCTGGTAAAAGCAAGACTCCATCTCAAAAAATAAAAAAACCTTCTCCAGGCAGCTGCCTTCTGATGATGCCCCCCTCACCCAGTGAAGCACGGGAGACTCCAAATTCCTGCCTGACCCTAAAGTGCCAAGTGACCCTGCCCACGCACTCCTCTGGCCGCACTGTGTCCTCCGAGTCATGCTGTTCCCTGTCTCAAAGCCTCCCCTCCCTCTTCCCAGCCCCATCCTCTGCCTGCCCGGCACCCACCTCCTGGTCATTTAATGTGTAACTCAGGCTGTAATCCCAGCACTTTAGGAGGCCTAGGGCAGAGGATCACTTGAGCTCAAGAGCTTGCGGCCAGCTGGGACAACATAGTGAGACTCCCCCCAAACCCCACCAAAAATGTGAAAGGAAGAAAAAAGATGTAGCTCAGGCATTATTCACCTCCAGGTAGCCTTTCTGATAGTGCCGTCCACAGGTGGGCTCAGGGGCAGCCTCTGTTCCCTGGGCATCAGAAGCTGCCTCCCCTGGGAAATGCTCCTGGGTCTGCTCCTGCAGGAGTCCAGACACAGGATGATGGTGGATGGATCAGGACTGAGGGTCAGAGATGTGGAGAGGCAGGCAGCTTTGGGACACACTTGGTGATATCAGTGGGATTTGCTGCAGGGTGACGGTCAGGGTGCAGGGGAGAATTCTGGACCAGCCGTGTCTTCATCTCTCTCTTCCCTCCAATCCCAGGAGAGCAAATGAGGCAGAAGGACTTGAGGGCCCGGCTCACCAGCTCCATCCTCAGGAACTTGAGGACTATCAATTCCATGGCTGGTGAGGTCTGCTGTTCTGAGAGTTCCAGGCTTTTACCGATGTGGGGAGGAGAGTTCAGGTGCAGGTGGGCTGCAGAGGTAGAATCCAGGGTCTGAGTGGCTTTCCTGCTGCTGGCCAGCAGTTGTCCACAGCCACCTTGTCACTGACGTGATCCTTGTCCTGCCATTCTGTCATTTATTTCCGATGGCTGTCAGAACGCTCTTCCTAAAGCACAGCTTTCAGAAGAATTTGAAAATGTTGATGCATAGGCCAGGTGCGGTGACTTATGCCTGCCATCCCAGCTCTTTGGGAGGTGGCTTGAACCCAGGTGGTGGAGACTGCAGTGAGCCGAGATTGTGCCACTTCACTCCAGCCTGGGTGACACAGCAAGACTTTGTCTCAGAAACAAAACAAAACTAAACAAAAGGACCATAAATGGACCAACACATAGAGCCCTCCCGTGCTGCTCTCCCCAGGAGTCCCCAGGCTCAGCCCTCATGTCTATCACCTTCACAGAGAGGCCTTTCCTGACCACATTCTCCACCGTCACAGTACCCCTGCTCGTGCTAGTGCACTCTACACCTGCACCTGATTTCTCTTTACTTTTTAATTTTGGAAGACAGAGTCTTGCTCTGTTCCCCAGGCTGGAGTGCAGTGACTCAATGTCAGCTGACTGCAGCCTCCACCTCCCAAGTTCAAACAATCCTCCCACCTTAGCCTCCTGAGTAGCTAGGATTACAGGCAGGTACCACCACTCCTGGGTCACTTTTTTTTTTTTTTTTGTACTTTTAGTAGAGATGGCATTTTACCATGTTGGCCAGGCTGGTCTTGAACTCCTAACCTCAAGGGATCCATCCACCTCAGCCTCCCAAAGTGCTGGGATTACAGGTGTGAGCCACCGCACCTGGCTGCACCTGCTTGAGTATTTATTCTTCATAGCACTCTCCACTTGATGTGCTGTCGGTGTTAATGGTTTGTTTATGGATCGCCTGTCTCTTTCCCCCTCATTAGAATGATGGATCCATTAAGACAGGCATCCCCAAACTTTTTGAATAGGGGGCCAGTTCCCTGTCCCTCAGACCGTTGGAGGGCTGCCACATACTGTGCTCCTCTCACTGACCACCAATGAAAGAGGTGCCCCTTCGTGAAGTGCAGCGGGGGACCAGATAAATGGCCTCAGGGGGCCACATGCTGCCCGTGGGCCAGGCCATAGTTTGGGGACGCCTGCAGTAAGTGATCAGGGACTTTGTTTTGCTCGTTGCTGTTTCCCTAGAGCCTCGAACCCTGCCGGGTATATGACAACCATGCAGTAGTTATTTATAGAATAAATGAATATTAAAATAAATGGCCAGGTGCTGTGGCTCATCTCAGCACTTTGGGAGGCCGAGGTGGGCGGATTGCTTGAGGTCAAGAGTTCGAGACCTGCCTGGACAACATGGTGAAACCCCATCTCTAATAAAAATAAAAAAGTAGGCTAGGAATGGTGATGCATGCCTGTAATCCCAGCTACTCAGGAGGCTGAGGCAGGAGAATTGCCTGCACCCGGGAGGTGGAGGTTGCAGTGAGTCGAGATCATGTCACTGCACTGCAGTTTGGCAGAAAGAGAGAGACTATCTCAGAAATAAATAAAAATAATTTACAAAAAGAATGAATGAAAGACAAGACGGCCTAGACAGAAGGAATAAGTTACAGTAATCGATAGTACACAAGGGAAATTACAGTGAATGAGAATTTATTTGAATATTTCAAGATAGATAGAAGAGAAGGATTTTCATGTTCCCAAAACACCAGAAAAATATTTGAGGTGATGACTGTCTCAGTTACCCTGATTTGATCATTATATATTGTCTACAGCTGGAGTCCCCAACCCTGCTGGCCATGGATCAGTACCAGTCTGTAGCCTGTTTTGTTTTTGTTTTTGTTTTTGTTTTGAGACAGGGTCTCAGTGTGTGCAGCGGTGCAATCTCAGGTAAATCTAGCCTAAACCTCCGAGGTTCAAGCAATTCTCCTGCCTCAGCCTCCTGAGTAGCTGGGATTACAGGCATGTACCGCCACACCTGGCTAATTTTTGTATTTTTAGTAGAGACAGGGTTTCACCATGTTGACCAGGCTGGTCCCAAACTCCTTATTTCGGGTGATTCACCCTCATGATTCTCCCAAAGTGCTGGGATTACAAGTGTGAGCCATTGTACCTGGCCTTTTTTTTTTTTTTTTTTTGATATGGAGTTTTGCTCTTGTTGCCCAGGCTGGAATGCAATGGCGTGATCTTGGCTCTCTGCAACCTCTGTCTCCCAGATTCAAGCGACTTTCCTTCCTCAGACTCCCAAGTAGCTGGGGTTACAGGTATGAGCCACCATGCCAGGCTAATTTTTGTATTTCTAGTAGGGACAGGGTATCTCTATGTTGGTCAGGTTGGTCTCGAACTTCCGACCTCAGGTCATCCACCTGCCTCAGTCTCCCAAAGTTCTGGGATTACAGGCATGAGCCATTGTGCCCGGCTCACCTTTTAGGAACTGGGCAGGCAGCACAGCAGGTGAGCAGCGGGTGTGTGAGGGAGGTTTCATCTGTGTTCACAGTCACTCCTTATTGCTGGCATCACCACCTGAGCTCCACCTCCAGTCAGATCGGTGGCGTTGTTAGAGTCTCATAAGAGCGCAAACCCTACTGTAAACAGCACATTAGAAGGAGCTGGACTGCGTGCTCCTTATGAGAATCCAATGCCTGTTGATCTGTCACTGTCTCCCATCACCCCCAGAAGGGACCATCTAGTTTCAGAAAAGCAAGCTCAGGGCTCCCACTGATTCTACGTTACGGTGAGTTGTGTAAGTATTTCATTATATATTACAATGTAATAATAATAGAAGTAGGCCGGGCACAGTGGTTCATGCCTGTTATCCTAACACTTTGAGAGGCTGAGGCAGGTGGATCACCTGTGGTCGGGAGCGCAAGACCAGCCTGGCCAACATGGTGAAACACCATCTCTACTAAAGGTACAAAAACTGGCCAGACATGGTTGCAGGACATGTAATCCCAGCTACTTGGGAGGTTGAGGCAGGAGAATTGCTTGAACCCAGGAGCTAGACGCTGCAGTGAGCCACGATCGTAGCATTTTGGGAGGCTGAAGTGGGCGAATCACCTGAAGTCAGCAGTTTGAGACCAGCCTGGCCCACTGGTGAAGCCCTGCCTGTAATATAAATACAAACATTAGCTGGGTGTAGTGGTAGGAGCCTATAAGCTGAGCTACTCGGGAGGCTGAGGCAAAAGAATTGCTTGAACCCAGGAGGTGGAGGTTGCAGTGAGCTGAGATCATGTCCGCACACTCCAGGCTGAGCAATAGAGCAAGATTCTGTCTTTAAAAAAAAAAAAAAAAAAAAAAAAAAAAAAAAAAAAAAAAGGCAAGCCAGTTACAATGGCTTATACCTATAATCCCAGAGCTCTTTGGGAGGCCAAGGTGGAAAGATCACTTGAGGCTAGGAGTTCCAGGTGTAAACCTGGGCAACATAGCAAGACCCCATCTCTACAAAACATTTTTTAAAAATTAGGCACAGTGGCATGTGCCTGTAGTCTCAGCTACTCAGGAGGCTGAGGCAAGAGGATTGCTACAGCCCAGAAGGTGGAGCCTGCAGTGAGCCGTGCCTGTGCTGCTGCACTCCGGCCTGGGTGACAGAGTGAGACCCTGTCTCTCAAAAAAAAGAATTCAGAGTAGAGAAAAGTATAAATTGTAAGTTCGGATATTGGCCTGAAGTTTTCTTTTCTTGCTGAGTCTCTGCCGGGTTTTGGTATCAGGATGATGTTTGTCTCATAAAATGATTTGGGAAAAATTCCCTCTTTTTGGATTGTCTGGAATAGTTTCAGAAGGAATGGTAGCAGCTCCTCTTTGTATGTCTGGTATAATTCGGCTGTGAACCCATCTGGACCTGGGCTTTTTTTTGGGTGGTAGGCTCTTAATTGCTGCCTCGACTTCAGACCTTGTTATTGGTCTATTCAGGGTTTCGGCTTCTTCCGGGTTTAGGCTTGGGAGGATGCAGGTGTCCAGGAATTTATCCATTTCTTCCAGGTTTACTAGGTTATGTGCATAGAGTTGTTTGTAATAATCTCTGATGATGGTTTGGATTTCTGTGGAATCTGTGGTGATATCCCCTTTATCGTTTTTTATTGCATCAATTTGGTTATTCTTACTTTTCTTTTTTATTAATCTGGCTAGTGGTCTGTCTATTTTGTTGATCTTTTTGAAAAACCAGCTCCTGGATTTATTGATTTTTTGAAGAGTTTTTTGTGTCTCTATTTCCTTCAGTTCTGCTCTGATCATGGTTACTTCATATGGAACCAAAAGAGAGCCCGCATAGCCAAGTCAATTCTAAACAAAAAGAACAAAGCAGGAGGCATCACACTACCGGACTTCAAACTATACTACAAGACTACAGTAATCAAAACAGCATGGTACTGGTACCAAAACAGAGATATAGACCAATGGAACAGAACAGAGGCCTCGGAGGCAACACCACACATCTACAACCATCTGATCTTTGACAAACTTGACAAAAACAAGCAATGAAGAAAGGATTTCCTCTTTAATAAATGGTGTTGGGAAAACTGGCTAGCCATGTGCAGAAAGCAGAAACAGGACCCTTTCCTGACACCTTACACCAAAATTAACTCCAGATGGATTAAAGACTTAAACATCAGACCTAACATCATAAAAACCCTAGAAGAAAATCTAGGCAAAACCATTCAGGACATAGGCATAGGCAAGGACTTCATGACCAAAATGCCAAAAGCAACGGCAACAAAAGCCAAAATAGACAAATGGGACCTAATCAAACTCCACAGCTTCTGCATGGCAAAATAAACAGTAGAGTGAAATGGCAACCAACAGAATGGGAAAAAATTTTTGCGGTCTACCCATCTGACAAAGGGCTATCGAGAATTTACAAAGAACTAAAACAGATCTACAAGAAAAAAACAAACAAGCCCATTCAAAAATGGGCGAAGGATATGAACAGACACTTTACAAAAGAAGACATTTATGCAGCCAACAAACATATGAAAAAATGCTCATCATCACTGGTCATTAGAGAAATACAAATCAAAACCACATTGAGATACCATCTCACACCAGTTAGAATGGCGATCATTAAAAAAGTCTGGAGACAACAGATGCTGGAGAGGATGTGGACAAATAGGAACACTTTTACACTGTTGGTGGGAGTGTAAATTAATTCAACCATTGTGGAAGACAGTGTGGTGATTCCTCAAGGACCTAAAAATAGAAATCCCATTTGACCCAGCAATCCCATTACTGGGTATATATCCAAAGGATTATAAATCATTCTACTATAAGGACACATGCACACGAATGTTCATTGCAGCACTGCTTACAATAGCAAAGACCTGGAACCAACCCAAATGCCCATCGACGATAGACTGGATAGGGAAAATGTGGTACATATACACCATGGAATATTATGCAGCCATCAAAAACTATGAGTTTGCATCCTTTGTAGGGACATGGATGAACCTGGAAACCATCATTCCCAGCAAACTGACAAAGGAGCAGAAAATCAAACACCGCATGTTCTCACTCATAGGTGGGTGTTGAACAATGAGAACACATGGACACAGTGAGGGGAGCACTACATGCTGGGGTCCATTGTCGGGAAATGGGGGAGGGATGGGGAGGTGGGGAGGTGGGAAGAGGTAGCATGGGGAGAAATGACAGATACAGGTGAGGGGAAGGAAGGCAGCAAACCACCCTGCCATGTGTGTACCCATGCAACAATCTTGCATGTTCTTCAAATGTACTCCCAAACCTAAAATGCAATAAAAAAAGAATATAAATAAAAATGACATGCTTAATAAGCTGCAGATATGTAACTGGCAGCAATCAATCCATTGCATAGGAATTTATGAACAAATTATGTGTGTCTATTTTTTCCTTGTGTACATAATTTTAATATCATCAGTACTACAAACTAGGTAATTGTAAGCGGGTATGAAAAACTTGGTGAGGCATAAGCATATGTTAATAAATTTGCACCTCTCGAGGTCATTTATTGATTTTTTTAAAAAAAGACTGCGTTTTAAACACAGAAAAAACGTTTCTCTCAAATTGCTCTGCTGTGAGTTCGTTCACCTTAGGAAGCTGCATCTATGTTTAGATTCAGTGAGTTAGTAACACGTTTCTTCTAAAAGCTGCATTTGGATATTCCAGAGGGAATGGGACTATAGGCTTTAATGAGAAATATCTGGCTCTAAAACAAAAACGGAGCTATCTAGCAGATTGGTTGTCAAAATGTACATTCAACTTACAGAGCTAAACTGATGTGTGTATGAAGCATTTCAGAAACCCTTTCTTTGGAGAATCAAGAAATAGAAGTTTCCAGCCATATACTGCCATATGAGAATTAGCAGTAAGACTGCGTTTTAAATACAGAAGAAACGTTTCCCTCAAATTGCTCTCCTGTGAGTTCATTCACCTTAGGAAGCTGCATCTATGTTTAGATTCAGTGAGTTAGTAACATGTTTCTTCTAAAAGCTGCATTTGGATATTCCAGAGTGAATGGGACTATAGGCTGTAATGAGAAATATCTGGCTCTAAAACAATAATGGAGCTACCTAGCAGATTGGTTGTCAAAATGTATATTCAACTTACAGAGCTAAACTGATGTGTGTATGAAGCGTTTCAGAAACCCATCTTTGGAGAATCTAGATAAAGAAGTTTCCAGCCATATACTGCCATATGAGAATTAGCAGTAAGACTGCATTTTAAACACAGAGGAAACGTTTCTCTCAAATTGCTCTCCTGTGAGTTCGTTCACCTTAGGAAGCTGCATCTATGTTTAGATTCAGCGAGTTAGATACATGTTTCTTCTAAAAGCTGCGTTTGGACATTCCAGAGTGAATGGGACTATAGGCTGTAATGAGAAATATCTGGCTCTAAAACAAAAACGGAGCTATCTAGCAGATTGGTTGTCAAAGTGTACATTCAACTTACAGAGTTAAACTGATGTGTGTTTGCAGCAGTTCAGAAACCCTTTCTTTGGAGAGTCTAGAAGTAGATGTTTCCAGCCGTATACTGCCATATCAGAATCAGCAGTAAGACTGCGTTTTAGTGAATGCTGGGAAGATGGCCGCCTAAAAACAGCTCAGGACTTCAGCTCCCAGTGAAAGTGCAGAGGGTGAGTGGACGCCACATTTCCAGATGAATTTTTATTGCCCACAGACCAGGAGATACCCAGGCAGAGGGGTCGCAAAAAGCGCCACTGTTCCGGCCGGTGTTGCTGTTTTGGCCCCCGTGGGGCTAATTCGGCCCGCACGGCTGCTGTGTCCATGCCCTGTCGCGGCGGTTCTCCGAACAAAAGCCACTGGTCTGGGAGCCCTCTTAGCTGGCGATCGAGCCCTGAGATGGCAGAGTTGCCCATTCACCTGAAATAATGAGCCAGGCCAGGGGATTCCTAGGCAAAAAATATGCCAGAAGCCGGCTCCGCTGTTTGCACCGACTCAGTGAGTCGCAGCACGGGAGATCTCGGTGATTTTTCAACAAGCGACTGGAAAGCTGGGTCGTTCAAGTTAAAAAATGTAAAAGAATCTGAGTCAGGGAGCCAGGTGATCAGGCTCGGTTGGTCCCACCCCCACCCCCACAACAAGGAAAACAAAAACAGTGATTGAAAATGCCCTGTGTTGAGTGTTTCACAGCAAGTACAGCTGAACCCGGGATGATCTGGCTCAGTGGGGGAGGTGCGTCCCCCATTACTGAGACTCTCCACCTCTACTGAGGCTGGCCACTGTCACCGAGGAAACCTGCCACAACAGAGAGAGTCCGCCATAACAGAGGTGGGGCCACCATTGCCAAGGCAAGTTCTGACTACGCCCATATAAACAGGACTGCAAGGAAGAGCACAGGGCAGCTGGGCAGAGCCCACAGCAGCCCAGCAAAGCCTCTGCAGGCAGACAGTGGCCAGGTGGGCTGATAACTGGGCGGGGCAGACCTGAAATTGAAAACAAAGGCAGCAGCACAACAGAAACTCATAAAGCCCTAACTTCCCGGGACAGAGCACCTGGGAATAAAAAGTGGTTTATGAATTCAGCTGCAGCAGACATAAACATACCTGCCGAGCAGCTCTGAATGAACAACGGAGCTCACAGCTCAGGAGTTAAGCTCCAATAAAAGATAGACTGTCTCCTCAAGTAGCTCCCTGACCCCCATAGATCCAAAGACTCACCTCATAAAGGAGAGAATGGACTGACAGTAGGCGAGCATCCTTCTGGGACAAATATAGCAGAAGAGGAAATTGGTAGCAACCCTTACAGTTCTGCAGCTGCTGCAGGTGATCCCCAGGCAAGCAGGGCCCAGAGAGGACCTCAGCAGTCCTACCGCAAAGGGGCCAGACTGTTAGAAGAAAAGCTTAAAAAAAAAAAAAAAAAAAAAGAAGTAACTTCAGCATCCATGAACTGGAAGCTCACTCAGAGGCCCAATCTGAAAGACAGTAACTACAAAGACAATAGGTGGATAAACCCACAAAAATGGGAAGAAACCAGTGCAAAAAGGATGAAAACTCCCAGAATCAGAACACCTCTCCTCCTAAAAGGGATCACAACACCTCACCAGCAAGGGAACCAGACCAGATGGAGAAGGAGGGTGATGAAATGACAGAATCAGACTTCAGAAGGTGGGTAGTAAGAAACTACAGTGAGCTAAAAGAACATGTTCTAACCCAACGCAAAGAAACTAGGAACCTTGAAAAAAGATTGGACGAAATGCTAACGAGAATGGACAGCATAGAGAGGAATATAAGTGAATTGATGGAGCTGAAAAACACAACACGAGAACTTCGTGAAGTATGCACAAGCTTCAACAGCCGAATTGACCAAGCAGAAGAAAGGATATCAGAGGTCGAAGATCAACTCAATGAAATAAAAAGAGAAGGCAAGAATAGGGAAAAAAGCGCAAAAAGGAATGAACAAAATCTTCAAGAAATGTGGGACTATGTGAAAAGACCTAATCTATGTCTGATAGGTGTACCTGAATGTGATGAAGAGAATGAATCCAAGCTGGAAAACACTCTTCAGGATATTATCCAGGAAAACTTCCCAAACCTAGCAAGGCAGGCCAATATTCAAATCCAGGAAATACAGAGAACACCATAAAGATATTCCTCAAGAAGAGCAACCCCAAGGCACATAATCGTCAGATTCGCTAGGGTTGAAATGAAAGAGAAAATGCTAAGGGCAGCCAGAGAGAAAGGTCGGGTTACCCACAAACGGAAGCCCATTAGACTCACAGCAGATTTCTCAGCAGAAACCCTACAAGCCAGAAGAGATTGGGGGCCAATATTCAATATCTTTAAAGAAAAGAACTTTCAACCCAGAATCTCCTATCCAGTCAAACTCAGCTTCATAAGTGAAGGAAAAATAAAATCCTTTGTGAACAAGCAAGTACTCAGAGATTTCATCACCACCAAACCTGCTCTACAAGAACTCCTGAAAGAGGCTCTACACATATAAAGGAACAACCAGTACCAGCCACCCCAAAAACATACCAAATGGTAAAAGAGCATCAACACAATCAAGAATCTGCATCAACTAACCAACAAAACAGCCAGGTAGCATCAAAATGATGGTATCAAATTCACACATAACAATACTATCCCTAAATGAAAATGGACTAAATGCCCCAATCAAAAGACACAGACTGGCAAATTGGATAAAAAGCCAAAACCCATCAGTGTGCTGTATCCAGGAAACTCATCTTACATGCAAGGATACACAAAGGCTCAAAATAAAGGGATGGAGGAAGATCTACCAAGCAAATGGAGAGCAAAAAAAAAGAGGAGTTGCAATTTTTATCTCTGAAAAAATAGACTTTAAAGCAACAAAGATTAAAAGAGACAAAGAAGGACATTACATAATGGTAAAAGGATCACTGCAACAAGAAGAGCTAACGATCCTAAATATATATGCACCCAATACAGGAGCACTCAGATACATAAGGCAAGTTCTTAATGACTTACAAAGAGACTTAGACTCCCACCCAATAATAGTGGAGACTTTAACACCCCATTGTCAATATTATACAGATCAACCAGACAGAAACTCAACAAGGATATCCAGGACCTGAACTCAGACCTGGAACAAGCAACCTAATAGACATTTACAGAACTCTCCACCCCAAATCCACAGAATATACATTCTTCTCAGCACCACATCACACCTACTCTAAAATCGACCACATAATTGGCAATAAATCACTCCCCAGCAAATGCAAAAGAACGGAAATCATAAGTCTCTCAGACCACAGTGCAATCGAGTTAGAACTCAGAATGCAGAAACTAACTCAGAACCACACAGCTTCATGGAAACTGAACAACTTGCTCTTGAACAATGAAATGAAGGCAGAAATAAAGATGTTCTTCGAAACCAACGAGAATGAAGACACAACATACCAGAATCTCTGGGACACATTTAAAGCAGTCTCTAGAGGAAAATATATAGCAATGAGTGCCCACATGAGAAGAAAGGAGACATCTAAAATTGACACCCTATCATCAAAATTGAAAGAGCTAGAGGAGCAAGATCAAAAAAACTCAAAACCTAGCAGAAGACAGGAAATAACCAAGATCAGAGCAGAACTGAAGGAAATAGAGACACAAAAAAACTCTTCAAAAAATCAATAAATCCAGGAGCTGATTTTTCAAAAAGATCAACAAAATAGACAGACCACTAGCCAGATTAATAAAAAAGAAAAGTGAGAATAACCAAATTGATGCAATAAAAAACTATTAAGGGGATATCACCACAGATTCCGCAGAAATCCAAACCATCATCAGAGATTATTACAAACAACTCTATGCACATAACCTAGTAAACCTGGAAGAAATGGATAAATTCCTGGACACCTGCCTCCTCCCAAGCCTAAACTCGGAAGAAGCCGAAACCCTGAATAGACCAATAACAAGGTCTGAAGTCGAGGCAGCAATTAAGAGCCTACCACCCAAAAAAAGCCCAGGTCCAGATGGGTTCACAGCCGAATTATACCAGACATACAAAGAGGAGCTGCTACCATTCCTTCTGAAACTATTCCAGACAATCCAAAAAGAGGGAATCCTTCCCAAATCATTTTATGAGACAAACATCATCCTGATACCAAAACCCGGCAGAGATTCAACAAGAAAAGAAAACTTCAGGCCAATATCCATGATGAACATAGGTACAAAAATCTTCAATAAAATAGTGGCAAGCCAATTGCAACAGCATGTCAAAAAGCTCATCCACCATGATCAAGTAGGATTCATCCAAGGGATGCAAGGCTGGTTCAACATACACAAGTCCATAAACGTAATTCACCACATAAACCGAACCAAAGACAAAAACCACATGATTATCTCAATTGATGCAGAGAATGCCTTTGACAAAATTCAACAGCCCTTTATGCTAAAAACCCTTAATAAACTAGGTATTGACGGAATGTATCTCAAAATAATAAAAGCTATTTATGACAAGCCAACAGCCAATATCATACTGAATGGGCAAAAACTGGAAGCATTCCCTTTGAAATCTGGCACTAGACAAGGATGCCCTCTCTCACCACTCCTATTCAATATAGTACTGGAAGTTCTAGCCAAAGCAATCAGGCAAGAAAAAGAAATGAAGGGTCTTCAATCAGAAAAGGAGAAATTCAAATTGTCTGTATTTGCAGACGACATCATTGTATATCTAGAAGACCCCATCGTCTCAGCCCAAAGTC
Source organism: Saimiri boliviensis (assembly GCF_048565385.1). Classification (NCBI taxonomy): domain Eukaryota; kingdom Metazoa; phylum Chordata; class Mammalia; order Primates; family Cebidae; genus Saimiri; species Saimiri boliviensis. The sequence continues at coordinate 105,609,668 of NC_133453.1, read as the reverse complement.
TCCCGAAACTGATAAGCAACTTCAGCAAAGTCTCAGGATACAAAATCAACGTGCAAAAATCACAAGCATTCCTATAAACCAATAATAGACTTAAAGAGAGCCAAATCGAGAATGAACTGCCATTCACAATTGCTACAAAGAGAAATAAAATACCTAGGAATACAACTAACAAGGAACACAAAAGACCTCTTCAAGGAGAACTACAAGCCACTGCTCAACGAAATAAGAGAGGACACAAACAGATGGAGAAACATTCCATGTTCATGGTTAGGAAGAATCAATATTGTGAAAATGGCCATACTGCCCAAAGTAATTTACAGATTCAATGCTATCCCCATCAAGCTACCAATGACCTTCTTCACAGAACTGGGAAAAACACCTTAATCTTTATATGGAGCCAAAAGAGAGCTCTCATAGCCAAGTCAATTCTAAGCAAAAAGAACAAAGCAGGAGGCATCACACTACCGGACTTCAAACTATACTACAAGGCTACAGTAATCAAAACAGCATGGTACTGGTACCAAAACAGAGATATAGACTAATGGAACAGAAAAGAGGCCTTGGAGGCAACAAGACATATCTACAACCATCTGATCTTTGACAAATCAGACAAAAATAAGCAATGGGGAAAGGATTCCCTGTTTAATAAATGGTGTTGGGAAAACTGGCTAGCCATGTGCAGAAAACAGAAACTGGACACCTTCCTGACACCTTACACCAAAATTAACTCCAGATGGATTAAAGACTTAAATATAAGACCTAACACTGTGAAAACCCTAGAAGAAAAACTAGGCAACACCATTCAGGACATAGGCGTAGGCAAGGACTTCATGACCCAAACACCAAAAGCATTGGCAACAAAAGCCAAAATAGACAAATGAGACCTAATCAAACTCCACAGCTTCTGCACGGCAAAAGAAACAGTCATTAGAGTGAATTGGCAACCAACTGAACGGAAAAAATTTTTTTGCAGTTTACCCATCTGACAAAGGGCTGATATCCAGAATTTACAAAGAACTAAAAGAGATTTACAAGAGAAAAAACAAACCCATTGAAAAGCCATCAAAAACGATGAATTCGTGTCCTTGGTAGGAATATCGATGAACCTGGAAAGCATCATTCTCAGCAAACTGACACAAAAGCGCTCTGTGCATCCCAAGAAGCGTGGTCCTGCGAGTGGACCGGGGTGTGTATCCACATTAAGGTAGGGCCTTTCCTGGTCTTTGCACTGACCTACCTCAGAAAAGGACCCACAGGTGAGCCCACAACCCGCTCTCTGAGACTGACTCATTTGGGAGGGTGGATTTGGTTACTGAATACTCCATGTCCAGCAACCAAAGAGGAGCTGAGGGCTGAACTGCAGCCACAGCCTCCTGCCCAGCCAACCAGGCTCTTCATGCACTTTTCACCCCACGGCCCTTCCTGCATCAGGCCATGGTCCAGCTCTGGATGGACACCTGCATCAGAGGCTGCCTGGTAGTGCAGTTGTTAGAGTGTCCCCTTCCCCATTTTATTTTCTAGTCTTCCCCAGCTCCTCAGGAGGTGTCAGAGCAACCCGCCAGCCCAGCCTCTCCCCTCAACAGCCACCAGAGCTTCTGTGTACCAGAGGTGCCTACCGTGTCCCAGGGCCTGCTCAAGCTCTTCCAGATAAATTCATTCATGGAGGATCTTGGAGCCAGTCCTGGCCCTGTGCCTTCCCTCAGGACCCTGGGCTCACCACTGTGCAGTGCCCACCGTGCCCCAGCAGTGTGGGATAGAGCAGGCACTCTCTGGGGGGGCTCCACTGCCCTGCTCAGTGGTGCTTTTTCCCATGGGCTCTCAGCTTCTGAAGGGAAGGGCCCTCCTGCTGAGGAGCTGGTCTCATGAGCCTTGGAAAGTGTGACTCAGCACAGGCTGGTCTTTCCCGGGAATCGTGAGGGAGAACACACTTGTTCGCCAGCACTGTCTGGGGTATTCACAAGGCTTTTGGCATGGCCTGAGACTCAACACTCAGATGTGCTTCAGCCCCCCAGGCTCCCTGATTTGCTTTTCCCTCAGGCTAAAGAGAAGATGAAAGAGGAATCGTGGCGCATCCACTTCTTCGAGTATGGGTGGCATGTGTGCATGTACTGCACAGCCAAGACACGAGCACTGGTACTGAAGGGCATCCCTGAGAGCCTCTGGGGAGAGCTGTGGCTCCTCTTCTCTGGTGAGTGGGATGTACCCCCACTGCCCCTCCACCTCAGTTCAGCCAGTCACAGCCCCCCAAGCTCTCCCCATGTCAGCTTGTCTGGTCCTGAGCCAGCCTGGAGTTGGCCAGGCAGGAGCTCCCAACTCTTTCACACAGCGGGGAGCTGGAATCTGGGCTGTGGGCAGGGGCCTAACCAGGAGGAGCATGAGGGACAGAGGCGGGAGCCGGGCACTCTGCTGGCCGGGTGGTGCCCTCCCACTCACAGTGGGAGGGAAAAATGTCTTTAGAGATCTCCTTTCCTTGGGACAGACTCTGACATCATTCACACCCATGGTCCCTGAGAGAGACAAGTCAGCCAGCTGAACTTTTGGGTAGAGCAACCTCCCCAGGAGCACGAGGGAAACCTTGCCTTGCAACTTGTGCTTGACCCCAAGTCCTACCTCTGTGGGGCACTGGTGTCTCCACCTTGCCCTGTTACTGCCCCCAGAGTACCAGAAGGAGAGAGACAGCTGGTAGCCATGTCTCACCAGGGGCCTGGAATGAGATGGAGACTCACCCTGGCTGCTACACTGAGCTGGTGGAGAAGTCCACTGGGAAGTACAGCCTCACCATGGAGGAGATCAAGTGAGACCTACACTGTTACATGCCTGAGCACCGTGCCTTCCAGAATGGGCTCGGGATTGCCATCCTCCAGTGGGTGCTGACCACCTGTGCCTTCTGAAAGCCCACCATCAGCTACTGCCAGCTAAGGGGCCTGGCAAGGGCCCAGAGACAGCATCTGCCCCCAGAGGTTCACAGGAGCAGGTCCCTGTGGTCCCAGGTCTGTGCCGTGACCCTGCCTCATGTCTCGAGGAAGGAGCCCAGCTGCAGAAAAAGATAGAATTTAAAAACAGTGTTAATTGCTCATCTCATCCCCATGCCACATGATTCTAATGCAAGATATTTTTTTCTTTTTTATAGTGTGAAGCAGTATTGTGGAAAGTTTTTCTAAGACTAGTGAAGAACTGAAGGAGTCCTGCATCTTTTTTTTTTTATCTGCTTCTGTTTAAAAAGCCAACATCCCTCTGCTTCATAGGTGTTCTGCATTTGAGGTGTAGTGAAATCTTTGCTGTTCATCAGATGTAATGTTTTAGTTCCTTACAAACAGGGTTGAGGGGGAAGGGCGTGCAAAAACTAACATTTAAATTTTGAAACAGCAGCAGAGTGAGTGGATTTTATATTTTGTTATTGTTGGTGGTTTTAAAAAAAATTCCTGCATGTAATTATTGTGAACACCTTGCTTTGTGGTCACTGTAACATTTGGGGGGAGGGACAGGGAGGAAAAGTAACAATAGTCCACATGTCTCTGGCATCTGTTCAAAGCGGTGTGCAGAATGTAATGCTCTTTTGTAAGAAACGTTTTATGATTTTTAAAATAAATTTAGTGAACCTATTTTTGATGGTCATTTTTTTTAAGACAGTCATTTTAAAATGGTGGCTGAATTTCCCAACCGACCCCCAAACTAAACACTAAATTCGATTTTCAGCTCCTCTGTTGGATATATAAGTGGATCTCTTCTTGGGCATAGGCAAAATAACTTGGCAAACTTAGTTCTGGTGATTTCTTGATGGTTTGAAAGTCTATTGCTGGGAAGAAATTCCATCATACATATTCATGCTTATAATAAGCTGGGGATTCTTTGTTTTTGCAAATGCTTGCCCCTACTTTTCAACAATTTTCTACGTTAGTAGTTGTAAAGAACTAAGGTGAGGAGCAGTACTGCAAGTTGAGTAATGGTGTGCCTTTGTAACAGTATTCTGACTGGCAGCAAGTTTTATTATCAAAATAACACTTGGTTATGGAAGTGAGTGATGCTGAAAAAAATTGATTATTTTTATTAGATAATTTCTCACCTATAAACTTAAACTGTCAACTTGCTCTAGTGTCTTATTAGTTAAACTTTGTAAAAAAAAATATATATATATATATATATATATATATATATATATATACTCGTTTTTCCATTGTATGCAAATTGAAAGAAAAAGATGTACCATTTCCCTGTTGTATGTTGGATTATGTAGGAAATGTTTGTGTACAATTCAAAAAAAGATGAAAAAAGTTCCTGTGGATTTTTGTGTAGTTTCTTGGCATTTGTATTGATAGTTAAAATTCACTTCCAAATAAATAAAACACTGATGATGCTAAAAAAAAAAAAAAAAAAAAAAAAAAAAAAAAAAAAAAAAAAGTTGTCTTCTTTGTACTCTGGTCTAAGTCCCGGCAGCATTTGATTGTTTTCTGTTTGGTAAAATAAGTATACATAACATAAAATGTCCCACCGTCACCATTTTTAAGCATACAGCTCAGTGCTTTAAGCACATTCACACTGTTGTGCAACCATCACTGCCGTTCACCTCCAGACCGCTTTCATCTTGCAGAACCACAGTTCTGTGCTCATTAAACAGCCCCAGCCACCATCAGCAATCATTGTTCTGCTTTCCATCGCTATGAATTCGATGACTGTGTCTCATATAAGTGAAATAATGTAGTATTTGCCTTTCTGTGTCTGGGCTATTTCATTTAGCGTGATATCTTCAAGGATCATCCATGTCATATGAATGTGTCAGAATTTCCTTTCTTTCTAAGGCTGAATCATATGCTATTGTATGTATAGACCACATTTTCTTTTCCTTTTTTTTTTTTTCTTTTGGTGATGCAATTTCACTCTTGTTGCCCAGGCTGGAGTGCAATTGTTCAATTTTGGCTCACTGCAACTTCCGCCTCCTGGATTCAAGTGACTCTCCTGCCTCAGTCTCCTGAGTAGCTAGGATTACAGGCATGTGCCACTACACTTGGCTAATGTTTTGTATTTTTAGTAGAGGGGATTTTGCCATGTTTGCCAGGCTGGTCTTGAACTCCTGACCTTAGGTGATCCACTCACCTCACCTCCCAAAGTGCTGGTTTTATAGGCATGAGCCACTGCACCTGGCCAGTATTTCTATTTTAAATTTTATTTATTTATGTATTTATTTATTTTGGAGACAGGATCTTGCTATGTTGTC